>NC_064861.1:49591311-49711311 GCF_024139225.1 Suncus etruscus
GAAGTTAGTTCCATGACCACAATTAACTTCAGGGGAAACTGGGACCATGCCAAATAGACAAAGAAATTGGCAAGGCCATAAGCAGAAATCTCTGCCCTGCTCCCCTTTGACAACCCCGCTCCCAGTTCTGGTTGTCTTGATCCCCTCAGGAAAGCACTTTAATTAGTTCGATGTGTAACCTTCTTTTCTTTTTGTAATTTGGGAAAAGTATGGTTGTTTTCAAGGATTGCTCCTAGCTCTGCACTTAGGTGTCACTCCTGGCAGGATTTGGGTTCCATATGTGTCAGGGATTGAACCCAGGATGGCTGTGTACAGGCAAGACAAGCACTTTACCCAGCATGCTATTTCTCCTGCTCTGAAGTGTTGCCTTCTTTGTCTTTTTCTTTGTAGAACACAGATATGTACAGACTCATACAGACATGTGAAGAGAACATTCATTTTAGGGAGTTTCTTTCATCAATGGCACCAACTAGATGCACTCTGCCTGGAGGTAGGAAAGCTTCCTCCTACAAGAGGACCAGTGAAGACAAGTTTGAATTTCTCACTGCTCATTTAGCAACACTTCTATTACTGAATTTAAAAACTTGTCATCCACTGCTGTCTCTGATTCAATTTAATCTTTATAAGCATTGATCGACCTTCGTTAGTGGGTGTGATGAGTTTTTTTATACACATAGTAATATAATGCTATAGAACTCTGGATTCTATTGTATACTGAAATTTTATAGTATTGTTATCCAATGCAAAAAATCCTACTAAAATAATATGTATAAAATAACACAAAATAAAACAGTGTTATGTGCAGAGATGCCAACTAAGGGAGTGAAGAGACTGATTTAGAGATCAGCACACCAGAAGTGGCTAACATCCCAACAGGGAAAGGAGCTGGGAGAGTAATTTAATAGCTGAAGCCCCTAAAAGATGGAATTGTCTGGGTGACCACCTACCAGAAACCTTCACCATACTATCATTTAACAAGAGGATCTCAGGGTCTAACCTCCCATTCCGCTCCCCTGTGACCTCTAAAGTGCCCCCTTGCCAGTGGATATATGTAATATAAAGCAGGAGAACAAAACAACCTGGTGGTATGGTCTGTGGCTTATAGCAGCTGCAGGGGCCCAGAACAGTGCAAAGGATAGGTCACATGGATATATAGGAGCAGCTGGAAAATAGCCTTCATGGGTGCCTTAGCCAGGAGATGGCAGAATGAACACCAATCTCCTCATTCTGTCATAGAGCAGACCAGCACCAAGGAAATGATAGATGACAGCAGAACTTCAACTTGGAAGTCAAGGGCACCCACAAATAAATAAACAAAACCAAAAGAAGACACAAGCCTTCTTGAAGAGCTTTCTGAATGAGAGTGCCAACAGAAAGAAAGTGGCTTGTGACTGTGTCATTTTTTTCATAGCCTGACTTCATTTGAGGGATGGTTCCCCATACATTGTGGTTCTTTTCTTCTCTGACAGAGAAAATGCAAGTGAAAAAAGTTTTGGGAGCGATCCCAAGAGATTCCTAGCAGAGCTCCTGTGCCAGAGAATTAACTGTTTGTCTTTGTCAATAGGCTGAATATTGAAAACGATAATGCAATCCTGTGAACCATTTTATCACCACCACTCTTTCTCCAAAGAATAAGAGCTAATTGGAATCCTAGCACCGTAACAGCCATAAAAGGAAGGCTCTTAACTGAGGGGAAGGTAAAGTACCACTTTAGCAATTACATTTCCTTTACCTGTCAGAGGATGGGAACTCTGGCCAAAGACTCAGCCCTTGGCGAGTACAGGCAGGATGACAGAAATGAAATGGAAACTGATGGTCAGGGGGAAAACACGGGTGTTCTCCAGCTCATGCTAGCCCTGCGTCCACTCAATCCTTTGCAGTTTGCAATAGCTTTGCACCTAGGCCTGTCACTGAACCTCACAACTGGCCTCCCAAATGGCCTGGGAACTCCCTCTCCCCAACAATTAGAACTGACCTTTAGGAACTTAGCATGCTGAATCTTTTTGCCCCCAAGTCCCAGAAGCTAACTTAAAACTGGATACAAGTGGATTATCTGGAAGATGATCCCAGAGAATACCAGTGTGAGGGGGCAGAGAAGGGACAGAAAAGTCAAAGAAGCTGTACAGCCTGCATTGAGCTCTGTAACAAGGGCTCAAGGCCAGGATAAGCCACAGAAACCAATAAGAAATATTCTTGAGCATTGTCCTGCTCAAGGCATGGAAGCTGGGTTAGGAATTTTTGTGTCTCAAATTAGTGTTGACTTTGGATAACTGCTCCAGACCAGCCCCAGCACCCCAGAACTGCCCAACAGTCACTAGAAAGCCCTCATCTCCTCAGAGAGGATGAGAATTCATGTGTTTAAAGATGAGTGATGAAAGCAATTGGGCTGGAATCAGTTAACAGAACCAGTACCAGAAGCCACTCTGGGCTACCCATTGGCACATCCCGGCCCCTCATCCTTGCCTCCCTCTGGGCAAAAGGGCTTTCTAAGCTTTCCTGCAGTTGAAATCTGCTTTGTTGGGTTGATGGTATGTGACATAACTCCCAAGGGGCTTTGGGGATGGGTCTCTCCAGATAAAAGGAGGTCACTTGAAATTATGAGGCCTGGACAGAGTCCCCAGCCACAGTCTTGATTTGCAATTCCATCCCCTTGCCCACTTTATTTTCTGAATGAATACAGAAACCACTGCATGCATCTAACTTAGTGTTCTCTAAGTAGGACTATAGGACTATCTTTAGGGTCTAAACCACTATGCATTCGTAATACTTTTTCTGTTACTTGCAGCTTAAAGACTTTCCTAGCTGATACAAAATTTGCTCTTGCCTGAGTCCAAAAGCCTATTCCAAAATCCAGTTAGCTGTTCTCTTCATTCTGCAGAGTGTTGTAAAACATGAAAATATTTGCCTTTGAGTCATTGAAATAAGGGTGGTGATTTAAATAGGTGAAATCTATGTTGAAGTTGAACAAATCTTGCAATTGAAGTCATTAAAGTAGAAAGCAAGTTAATATTTTAAGAAATTACTAAATGTTTTTCCCCTCAAGGATCTTTTCGTTGTCCTACCTGAAAAATCTATCGTTTTTATGATAGAAATTTTCCCCTGCCTCAATCCTCTGCCCTCTGCACCTCTTCCAAAAATCATTTATGAATTATATGGTAAATCCAGCCAGTCTTTGTGGTGGGAGAAGGCAAGGGGGTGGGTGGGACTTTGGGCAAAAGTACAAGATAAACAGTGATGAACTAACTCTTCTCAATGATAAGTAAAAAATTGTTCCTTTTTGTAAAATTATTATACTATTATTTTTTATCCATTGGGTTTAGGGGTCAGATCTAGCTGTGCTTAGGGCTTATTCTTTGCTCTCTGCTCAGGAGTCACATCTGGAAAGCCTCAGGAGACCATATATAATACTAAATAGCAAATCTAGGTCAGCTGTACATAGCCAACTACCTTAACCTCTATAAGCTCTTCATCCCTTCAGAGTTGGTTCTTCAAGGAAGAAGGCACAACTTGGATTGATATAAAGGACAGAAGATCAAATAGAGTCCTGGATTTCACCTGGGTTTTGCTCATGGTAAGTCATTTGCCCAGTATAAGACCCCAAGTTTCCCAACCATCACCAAATAAAAGAAGGGACTATAAGGACAAAGTCTGATTAACTGAGATTCAAAAACTGCTTTGATTTCTCTTCATTATCAGGTGAGACTTTAGCTATTTTTTTCACTTCAATTAAAGCACATTAAGAGGAGTTGAAGCCAAAGGCCTCACATATCATCTCTAAATCTTTATTCCAAATATTAGTTAGGGGAAGGTTCTAGAGGCAAAACAACATTAACAAAATTCATGTGTCAGATTCAGGATCCAAATATTTTAAAGTCTTTGGGTACTGAAAAAGCAAGCTGCATGTTAATATGACATTTACAAATCACCCCCAACCACTTTCTAATTAACTTATTGTGTACTTTCTCTTAAACTAACATACCCAGAATTAGAGGGGAACACTTATTTGTTCTGTTGCTAAGAAACTGATATAATTTGCATAGTGAAGAAGTCATTAGTAAATTTAAGCTGAAATTCTATCCATTTTTTTAAAGCCAGATTTAAAGAATGAGATCAAGTTCTCAAAATTCTTTTTTCTCCTTCTTAAAGTAAGCAACCCAAGACCAGCAGGATATTGGTTGTACCTAATGCATAGCATCAGCTAAAAGCTTTGTAGCACTTTCTGTTACTAACCAGAATAGAGCTGCCAGTGCAGCTAGACAGAACCTGAAAGAGTTTGCACTGTGGTTAGGGCTATAGAAGCTCTTTCTGGCATGACCCAGCTTCCAAAGTCCAGGTTGAATGAATTCTAATTCCTTCACATAAAGAGCACCAGATTTGAAATCCAAAAGATTGCGTGGGTTTGAATCTGGAAACATTGGGAAAGCAGGCCTGAGATTCTAAGAATTATTACAAGCAATTAAAGAGAAAATGGGACAGAGGTCTTTTCAAAGAGATGTTTCCTCCCAGCTTTCTTGAGATGTAAATGACAGATACAATTGTACTACTAAAAGTAGGCCATCTGAGGGCAAGGAGTACAGAGGGCAGAGGACTTGCCTTGCAAGTAAACAGCCTGGATTCAATCCGTACATCTCATATGGTCCCGAGTCCCACAAGTATAATTCCTGAGTGCAGAGCCAAGAGTAAGCCCTGAACATTGTTAGGTGTGGCCCCAAGACAAAATTATAAATAAATAAATGTAGGTAAACTGGGACTAGAGAGATACTCAAAAGGCATTTTTTGTTTTTTCTTGTTTTTTGGGTCACACCCAGTGATGCTGAGGGTTTACTCCTAGTTCTGCACTCAGAAGTCATTCCTGGCAGGCTTGGGGGATCATATCGGATGCTGGGATTTGAACCAAGTTCCCTCCTGTGTTGGCTGCGTGCAAGGCAAATGCCTTAATACTGTGCTATCGCTTCAGCCCCTACTTAGAAGCTTAAGGTACTTGATGGTCATGCAACTGACCAGTTTCAATCCCTAGCACTGCATATGATTCCCTAGAAAATACCAGAAGTGATTCTTGAGCACAGAACCAGGAGTAAGCCCTGAGCATGTGTGATCCAATCCTCCCCTTACCCAAAGTAAAAATGTGGAACAGGAGGTACTTCCACGTGACGAGTCCTTTTAGCATACAGGAATCCCAGGTTTGATTCCCATCATAGAATGTTCCTCTGTGCACCACTGGGAGCAGTTTCCCAGCACGAATCAGTTGTCCCAAAGCACTGCTTGGTGTGCCTTTCTTACCTGAAGAAAAGTGAACTGGAGTACAGCAGATAGATAGGATCCTTGCCTTACATGTGACCAATATGGGTTCAGTTCCTGGCATTCTATATGGTCCCCTGAGCCGCACCATCCTAAATGTAGAGCCAGAAGTACCTGCAAGTGTGACCTCAAAAGCAAAATAAGAACAAAGCAAAATTTAAAAGCCCACAATAAAATTTTATTTATTTATTTATTTATTTATTCATTTATTTATCTATTTATTGGCCACACTTGGTGACATTCAGGGTTATTCCTGGCCATGTGCTCAGAAATTGCTCCTGGCTTGGGGGACCATATAGGATGCTGGGGGATCAAACCACCATCTGTTCTAGGTCAGCTGCATGCAAGGCAAATGCCCTACTGCTGTGCCACCATTCTGGCTCCACAATATCAAATTTTTAAAAGAAAACAGAAATGTAATGATTTGTTAATAATGTGATGATTTGTTGTTAGGCTTAGTGTCTTCACTAAGTTAATTACAGATCTAACCAGTAGGTTATTCTAGAGAATTTCTGAGTTGCTGTGGAGCAACTTGATCAAAGGATATTAAAATGTATGTGGAAAATAATGTGATAAGATAACTAGAAAAATTATGAAAATAAAAATGTTGACAGGAACTAGCATTACTAGATATCAAAATATACTGTAAAGGGAAAGTGATTAAAACAATATGGTCATGATGCAGAACCAAGGAGGCAAATTAATGTGAGAGAATGAAAAGTTCAAACTAAATTCATGTAGGAGTTTATCTGTAGTGAAAGCATTCAACATGATGAAGAAGCTATGACTTGGTAAATGGTGCTGATGAAAACTGAATAACTATCTAGAAAAATGAAATTGAGTATTAATGTTTTCTTACACCTGTGACAAATGTCATAACTATTTAGATATAGAATGTGAAAACTTCAAATAGCTACAAAAATACTAAAATAATCCAATTTTTGTACCAGTGATAGTACATCTGGTAGGGTGTTTACCTTACTTATGGCTGACTTAGGTTTGATCTCTTGAACTCCATATAGTCCCATGAGCCCTACCAGGAAAAATCCCTGAATGTAGAGCCAGTATGTAAGCTCTGAATACTCTCAAGTATAACCTCAAAATAAAAACAAATAAAATAAAATAATTTCCACTTTTATAAAAAGACAATAAAAGGTTCCTTTTTGTGGCATCCTTCTGTCCAGAAGCTATTAAAGAGATGGGTAAGTTTGTCTACCTTAAAATATGTTGAGTGATGAAATAAATCAGAAGAATGACTTTGCATATAACCAAGTTAGAGGTAAAGTACAGAAACATTTTATGTTTTCAAGGAATATTACTAATAACAAAAATATGAATGGGTGGTCAAAACATATTAGGAATTTGGAAAATGTAAAAACAAAACCAGATACCACTCTACTCGCTGCATCAGAAAAGATGAAAGATTGCTAAAGCCCACCAGTGAAATGCAGTGGGAATTCTCACATTCTGTTTGGAGAGCATTTATTTGTTGCAAACCTATCTGGAACAACTTTAGACATAGCTAATGACATGACATAGCTATTTCACTAGCAGGAATTTTTTTCTCAGACATAAACAAATAATCATGTAAAATATTTGTGTATTGTAGCTCTGTTTGAAATATCAAAAAGCTAACATGATTGTGAAGTAATCTGCTTAAATATATGCACATTCATACCATGGAATAGTAAACAACTTTAAAAATAAAGGAGGAAAGGCGCATAGGTCAATCCCCAGTACCACATCTGATTCTCTAAGCACTGCCAAGAGTCACTCCTTAGGGAAGAGTCAGGATTGGCCTGTTAGCATTGCTGGAAGAGGCCCCAAATCAAAAGAAGAAGAAAAGAAAGGAGAAAAGAAAAAAGAAAAGAACAGAAAAGAAGAAAAAAGAAAAGAAAGAAAAGAAAAAAATCAAAAAAAAGAAAAGAAAGGAAGAAAATGGTCCTTAAAAAAAAAAGAAAGAAAGGCATTTCTTCTCTGATGTTGGACCTATGTTACCAGAATACTCACAAAGCCCTGAGACAGGCACTTTTACTCTACTTCCATTTTATTGACTGGGAAACTGAGTCATGAACAGGGAGCAACATGCCTGATGTTATTTGTGTTAGTGGACCAAAGCAGGCTGGCTTTGGAGTGAAAGTTTAAGCAGTAGGATGTTCTGCTTCTGTGCATTCACATCAGTAAATCAGTAAAAAAAAAAAAAAAGAAAAAGAAAGAAAGAAAGATGCTGAACAATACATAGAGCAAGCTGGAATGGGTGGATAAAGAGAAGTATTACAACTGCACATTAATGGAAAGGGACCATTTCTAGAAACCACAGGTGGGAAGTAGCTGGAGAAGAGGCTACTGCGCACTTCCCATAAATCCTTGGTTCTGTTTTAGAATCTATATAAATATTGGTAATTTCATATAGCAATTATATAAAATAATGGTACACCAGTTGCAGAAATTTTGACCACTACACATCCAAGTTTACAAAGGCCAGAATGATAGTACAGTGGGTAAGACACTTGTCTTGACTGTGGTTGACTCTATTTTTTATTTGGTTAGTGGAAAGTACAGCACCCTGCTGTGCTCAGGAATTATTCCTAGTTTTGCACTCAGCGGTCACTTCTGGAGGAGATTGGGGGACCATATGAGGTGCCAGAGATCTAACCTGAAGGAACCACATGCAAGGGAAGTGCATTGCCCCTGTACTATTTCTCAGGACCCATGACTGCAGCTTGAGGCCTAATCTTACATATGGTTCTTGAGCACAGGTCCCAAATATCCCTCTGGAGCACAGGGCTATAAATAGTTCCTGAACACTGTAGAGTATATCCTGAGACCATCCTTCAAAAATCAACAGCAACAACAAAGTTAACATTCAGGTATAAAAATTTTAAAACATGAGCACGAATGATTGTGACTTAGAACAGTAGTCACTTCCCCAAGGCAAGAAGCTCTCTGTCCCTTCTCACGGTCCTTTCCTCCCACCACACTCTCATTAAGTCTGGCATCCAAAGTTCTCCATCTTTTTTCCGGTGCAAGGAGATATGACTCACCCCTTTTCCTCTATCCCAGGGGCAGGTGCATCCTAGAAACCAGCTCCTATCAAGGCAGAAGGCCAGATTGAGGTGCCGGAAGCATGGCAATGTTCCCCACATGAAGGGGAGTTAAACTTGACCTTACTGGTATATCTGGGAGGGTTAGTGTGCTCCTCAGTGACCCCAGTGATGTCCTTTATGTGGCTTTTTTGATAGCACCAAACCACCCGACTTGACTCAGAGATTTCATGATCCCAGAATAAGCAGCAGCTCTGTTTGTTCCTGGGTTGTTCATGTTGGTATTGGATGGAGATGAGTTGGTGATTTAGTATACACCTAACTATACTCAGGTCTTATTCTCTGCTCAGGGCACACTCCCAGTGCTAGTTGTGGGAGCCATATGTCCTCCTGAGGATGAAGCTGTCTTGGCCATCTGCAAGGCAAGATAGACTGCATTTCTGCTCCCAGCAAGCAATTCTGAGGGACACAATCAGGCAGTAGCTCTCTGGTTTAGCAACTGCCTGTTTCTATGAAGTGGAGGCAAGACAACTTTAGATTTATAATGTGGCCTTATTTCTGTGGCATGATTAGCTCTGATCACAGTATATGGCATTGGACAGAGTCACTGAGGTAGGATGTCATTCACACATATAGCATTTCTTCTAGAAAACAAAGAAAGCTAGTAATCAATTCAAAAGTATCAATAATACAGTGGGTAGGGCACTTTCCCTAAAAGAATATGAGCCTGGTGCAAACCCTGGCACTCCATATCATGCCCTGATTCAAGTGATCCCTGAGTGCAGATTCAGAAGTGTGACCCAAGCACAACAGGGTATTGCCCAGGAAAATAAAGCATCACTATAATAAGAAGTAGGTGGTAATGAGTTTGATTGTATTTTACTTTTAAAAATGTGATTGACTTAATCAAAAGGATAGATGGCCTAATTTTTAATGAAGGCTGTATTCAACTACCACATCATGAAATTCCTAGAAATTTAGCAATTAGTTCTCATGAGCTGGTACAAATTCCTTCAAGCTGGTAATTCTGCTCAGGATTTCTAGAATTGGAGTTAGTTTGCTAATTACAAACTAAGGTTATTTTCTTGGGATCTCTCTTTTTTTTTTTTTTTTTTTTGGATTTTACTGTTCAAAAGCAAGTTGGATATACAGACATCATAATCTATGGCAAATGTACTGTAAGTTCTCAATTTTTTTAGATATACATATAATGGTACTGTATTTAAGCACCATGATTATAAACATGTTTGTAGTTGAATTTCAGTTACAAAAAAGAACACCCCCCCTCACCAATGCAACCTTCCCACCACCTGGCACTCCATATCGTGCCCTGATTCAAGTGATCCCTGAGTGCAGATTCAGAAGTGTGACCCAAGCACAACAGGGTATTGCCCAGGAAAATAAAGCATCACTATAATAAGAAGTAGGTGGTAATGAGTTTGATTGTATTTTACTTTTAAAAATGTGATTGACTTAATCAAAAGGATAGATGGCTTTTCACTGCAATGAGCATAAGTGTGCAGAAGGCATTTTTATATTGTATTTTTGTTTTCCTATGGTATATCCTTAGGAGTGATATAGCTGGATCATATGGGAGCTCAATTTCCAGGTTTTTGAGGAATTTACCATAAAGGCTGGACTAGACAGCATTCCCACCAGCAATGAATGAGAATTCCTTTCTCCCTACATCCCCACCAGCACTAATTGTGATGTGTGCCAGTCTCTGTGGCACGAGATAGTACCTCATTGTTGTTTTGATTTGCATCTCCTTGATGATTAGTGATGTGAAGCATTTTTAAAGTGCCCTTTGGCCATTTGTATTTCTTTTTTGAGGAAGTGTCTGTTTATTTCTTCTCACCATTTTTTGATGGCGTGAGATTTTTTTCTTGTTAAGTTCTGTCAGTACCTTGTATATCTTAGATGTTAGCTCCTTATCAGATGGGTGAATAGTTTCTCCCATTCTGTGGGTGACCTTTGTATCCTAGGCACTATTTCCTTTGAAGCACAGAAGCTTCTCAGCATATTCCAGGTTATTTCCTCCAGGAAGCCTTCCAATACATCAAGCTTTGGTACAACATCCTAAACAGAATGTTTATTTTATCTTTATTGTGATTCAGAGGGATCCTTACTTTATCCCAATTCTTACCCCCAACTCTCTGAGTTTGGGGTAGAAAAGAGAGAAAGGCAGAGAGGCAGAAAAGAGAGGCAGGTTAAAGCAAATCATAAAAAATCTGATCAGAAAATAAATCCCAGAGGACCAGAACACTAGTACAGCAAGTAGCGTATTTGCTTTGCACACAGCCAAACTGGGTTAAACCATCAGCATACCATATGGAATCCCGAGTCCATGAAGAGTGATCACTGAGTGCAGAGACAGGTTTAAGGATTAAGTATGTCCAGAGTGTGGCTCAAAAACAAAAGAAAAGGAGAGCAAAGAAAGGACAGAAAAGGAAAGAAAAGAAAAGGAAAAAAAAAAACAAAAGAAAGCACACCAGATGAAAAAGAAATTGCTAAGATAATGCAAAGAATCCTTTAAAATATGAGTTTACATATAAAAGAGAACACAGCACAGACCCACAGGGAAGGACATGTTATAGGAAAGAGTAGTTAGCCATTTTTAAAAAATTTTGATTTTGGGAGCCTGAGCAATATAGTACAGTAGGGTGTTTGTCTTGCACAGGCTGACCCAGGACAGGCACAGATTCAATTCCCAGCATCTCATATGGTCCCCTAGCCAGGAGCAATTTCTGAGCACAGAGCCAGAAGTGACTCCTGAGCACCACAGGGTTTAGCCCCCCCCCAAAAAAAATTTTTTTTTTGTTTTTGTTCTGTGGATTCTGTTGACCTTTGTATGTTTTTTTTTGTTTTTGTTTTTCTTTTTATAAATATTTTTATTTTGATCAAAGTGGGTCACAGTAAAATTTTAGGTATATAGTGACATTGAATCAGGGGCATTCCCACCACCAATGCTGTTCGAGCTCCCCACCCCCGACCCATTCCCAGCATGTATTCCATATCCTCAAAAAAAAAAAAAGCACAAATTAATTTTTATTGTTATTGTTGTTGCTTTTGTTTTTTGTTATGTTTTATTTTGCTTTTCTTTGTTTAAATTTATGTTTTGAGCTCTGTTTTGTTTTTATTTCAAGACTGTGGTTACTGTTTGGTTGTTGTATTTATTGCTGTGGTGCTTTTCGGGTTTTTAGGTTTTTTGTTTTTGGACTGCACCCAGAAGTATTGGGGTTTACTCCTGTTTCTGTACTCAGGAATCACTTCTAATGGTGCTTGGGGGACCATCTGGGGTACCAACGATTGAACCAGGCATGTGTCAGTCTTTTTTTTATTCTGCTTATTTAATTTATGGCTGCCTTCGAGATAGCAGGGACTTAGAATGAGACCAGAGCCACCGAATCTCCTTTCACAGACTGGGAAACGGATGCTCTAGACTGGAGTGTGCTCCCAGGAGTACACAGCTGCTGAGTGGAACATCCAGAGATCCTTAGTTACTTTTCCATTGCCAAGAGGTTATTTATCATTATCCTGATAATAATAGAATTAAAAATAAAAAAAGACAGCCACAATAATATCAGTACTCTCCCTCCCCCAGACTGGGGCAAAGGGATGGTTTGATGCTTTGAAATATTCCAATGGAACTCTAAGAACTCCAAGCCTATTTGCATGCTGCCATGCTGAGAGCAGAACAAGCTTTCCCCAGAACCCCAGAGACATGGTCTTCCTACACTCAAATTTTATTTTAGTATGGGGGGGGGCAGGCTTCCAAGCAAGCAGTGTGCAGAAGGCCCAGGCATCCCTCCCAGGATTCTTAACGGCCAAGTTAGTGTTTCAGTATGGGGCTGAAAGTGCAGTGCTGCTCAGGCCCCTGCAGTGCTAGAGGTGGCTGGGCCACACCAAGCCCTTGCTCAGGAGCTTCCAGGGCTGCACTCAATGATGCACAGGGGACCATCTGATGCCAGGATTTGAACCAGGGTTTGCCACATGCGAGGCATATACCTTAAATCTTGCATTCTCTCTCTGACCCCTTACTTTCTGACTTCAGGAATAAAAGAGATGAAGGGGGAAAGGTTCATATAGGCCAGGCAAATTCTGCAGCAGTTGATGTGGTACTTAGCAAACAACCAGATTCCCACACTCCCCAGAATCTATCAAGTGAAGGAGAGCAACCAAGGAATCTATCATCCTGCACCACTGCCTGGACCTCTTCTTATCACATGGATATGGGAGACTCCAGCATAGAGTTCAAGGAGACAAATCTAAAGTTGTCATCCCTGAATTTTACAAGTGCTGGGTGCACTTTTTAGCTGAGCAGCTGAGGCACATAGATTATGGTTGTGGTGGCCACCAAGGGTAGCTGTGGTGTTCCCTCTGTGGTGATTATATATATATATTTATATATATGCATATATTATATTTATATTTTATTTTATATATATAATTTCCAATTGCTCACTAGAACTTATATACACCAGGCTTTAGTGTACCTAGAGATTGCTCCTGGAAACAGGGATTGCAGAAATCTGAGGCTTCCAGGATGTGCTTGATGCTTGTGGCATCAAGGATTTGAACTTGTGTCTTTAGACTTGCAAGGCTCTAAACCCCTGTGCATTTTCTTTGGGCCCACAATACAGTGTTTAAAAACTCTTACATCTTATCTGTTTTATCCAAGATAGTCAATGGTGAAATAATTTTTTTCTATTTCTTTAACCTTCATGGTATAGGATTGAGAGAGAGAGAGAGAGAGAGAGAGAGAGAGAGAGAGAGAGAGAGAGAGTGTGTGTGTGTGCGTGTGTGTGTGTTTGGGTGCCTTTTAATGATATGGTCTATATACTTTCATCTCTTATATTGTATTTCATATTATCACATATTTCTACATCACTGACTTAACCAAGTCCCTTTGTTGGATCTTTGCTTCATTATAAATAAACCTTGAATTATTATAAAAATCACTGTCATGAACATCTTTGTGCTCTAGACATACATTTCAAATACTAGTTTAATGCACGCAATAATACATATTTGATTTCTTTTCCTCTGGACATCAATCTCAGAGGACAATTCCTTGAGGTGAAATAACTAAGCCAATGCAGGGTTCTGATTTGAAAAAAGCCCCACCGAATGGAAGGGCGAGTTCCACTTGCATTAAGCAAGTTCTTCCTGCGGCAGGGGGCGCTATGTGCTCTGGGAATGACTCAGAGCAGCTAGCCCTGTTTGTGTGATCCTAAAACTACTCCCAAGTGAACAGAGAGAAGGGAGATAAAGGAAACAGAAACTATTACTTTGAGAGCTCTCCGGACTCTAAGGAAAGGAAGAGGTCGTTTCTGTAAATTGCTTCAGCAGATCCAGCCTCTGATCTGTGGTTTATTGCATGGACTACCTGGGGCCAATACTTGCTCTTTCTGGGTCTCTCTGTTCCCTCCTGAAAGCAGCGGCCTCAGAAGAGAGGTTCCTTGCCTGGCTCACAGATGGTACTCCCAGAGCAGGAGGCAGAGCAAAGCTTGGAAAGGTCGGTGTTTCCTGCTCGTGCTTGGGGCTTGGACAAGCAGCTATTCATGAGGGCTGGAGGGGTGAGCTGTCTAGTCAGGCTGCACTTGATCTTCAGATGCTTAGGCTAAGACTTTTCCCTGCAAAAGCCTGGTTCCTTGGGAGGGATCAATGTCTTTCCTGGAGAACTTGAAGTTTTCTTTTCTAGGTTTGAAAGGCTTGAATCCTACCAACCTGAAACGGACTTGAAATTGACTTCATTTCATCAGTGAAAGAAACAGACAGCACAGTCAAGCTTCAAGTACAACCTTTCCTCACCTTGCCCTGCATGTAAGCAACCTGCGCAGAGTGAGACTGGCCCTGCTGTAAAGGAGCCATATTTTTGTTTTAAAAAAAAAACACTTTTAAGCAGTTTCTCAAATGATGAACTTAAATGAAGACTGTGTTCATGTGAAACACCTGATTTCAGTTCGGGGGTGGGGGGGAATAAATCCCAAATCTCTCTCGAGTAACTTCTTTAAACATTTTTATTGTACTGTTTGTTGAACTCAAAATGAGACTTCTCTGCAGAATTCCATCATTCCCTTCTTTACCCAAAATACCCAAATATAAGGAAAGGAATCTTGATTTTGCCCTCAAATTTTTTTTTTTTTTGCAGAGTAGAGGACATACTGGACAAGGGGAGAGGCACATCTAGAGCTGCTCCACCCTATATAATCCCTCTTTTTACTTCTTTGATCCACAATAGGCATTTCCGATCCTGGGGCTTCAGTTGGTTTCAGAAAGAAACGAAGCAAATTGCATCAACTACTTAGGAATGGTAGTATCGTTTCTTTCTGCTGGTCTGTTTTGTTAATGAACTGGAGTTGGGTTGAGAAGCTCTGTGTTGCTATGAAGATAAACAAGCAACCAATAATGCTACAAATGAATGATGTAGGGATATACTTTCATGCTTCTCAAATGGAGTTTGCACTATTGGCCCTGATTCGTCACCTCTGTCTGCCGTGCTCTTGGTCATAAGTTTGCCATGTTTTTCCCTGTCCTTTGATGTTGGGCTCTGCCTTGGCCAATAGGAAATTCCCAGTTAGGTGTCCAGAGGCTGACCATGGACTTCTGTAGCTGGGGTGATGAGATGGATTTGCTGTTTGGAATCTCTGCCATTGCTCTAAACTCATCTGCTGGCCAGCCTGCTGGAGGTGGGAGGAGGCGGATAGACATGGCAGATAGTCATTTCAGCTGCAGTCGAACCTTTCCAGTTCACCCACATAAGCACAAGCAAAAGGAAATTATTGTCTCTTCCAGCCAAGGAGTTTTGGCATGGCTCGTATGCTGTGTGGTTGTGGCCATGGTTAACCCATGTAGAGGGCAGGCATTTTTCTAGAATAGGCCATATATTTGCCCACAAATAAAACACCAGATAGAAGGAAGCTTTAGCTGTTGCAAACATAGGCTTTAAGATTTATGGCTGAGGGGGCCGGGCGGTGGCGCTGGAGGTAAGGTGCCTGCCTTACCTGCGCTAGCCTAGGACGGACCGCGGTTCGATCCCCCGGCGTCCCATATGGTCCCCCAAGAAGCCAGGAGCAACTTCTGAGCGCATAGCCAGGAGTAACCCCTGAGCGTCACAGGGTGTGGCCCAAAAACCAAAAAAAAAAAAAAAAAAAAAAGATTTATGGCTGAGGGGCCAGAGTGGTAACTCAGTGATAGGGCACTTGCCTTGAATGCGGCTGACCCAAAATAGACACGAGTTCGATCCCTGGCATCCCCTATGTTCCCCCAGCCAGGGACAATTTCTAAGCACAGAGCCAGAGTGTGGCCCCAAATCAACAAAAACAAACAAACAAAAAGATTTATGGCAGAATTGGCAACCTAAATTAATTTATCACCTATGTTGATGTGGACCACCCTAAGTTCTCTTGGCTTTGATTCTTCTAGTTGTCATGTGTGATTAGACTGAGGACAAGAGTTAGCTAGATGAGAGCACGTGAGTAGCACATAGCACATAGTAAACGGTGGCTGCTATGTGCCTAGTCTTGCTAAATTTTCACGAAACAAAGTACACATGAAAAAGTTGACAAGTATGAAAAAACTGACAAGAAAAAATCATCCAGCTATATATAATCAGTTCAGATTCTGGGCATATATATTTTCTTTCCAATAAGTAAACATTTTTGGTTTTGGTTTCTGTTTTTAATTTGTTTTATTTTAGGACCACACCCTGCGATGCTTACTCCTGGCCTTATTCCTGGCTGAGCACTCAGGAATCACTCCTGGTGGGCTCAGGGGACCAAGGGATGCATGGGATTGAACCCAGGTCAGTCCGGTACAGGGCAAACACCTACCTACTGTTCTATCACTCCAGTCCTAGATAAGCATCTTTGGGGCAAGACTGTTTTTAGACCCAGGTCAGAGGAAGGGGGATTGAAATGAAGCCATAGGGTCATTTTCCACTGCACTAACAACCTTCAGATCATCACAGATATAGTCTATATCGACTACAGAAGCTCATTCTTCCTTCACAACTTTCTGAAACAGGATAATCTTTTATAATCAAACAAGCAAACAAACAAACAAACAAACAAAAGAGCTCAGAAGCCCATACAAGAAGGAATTATTATTTTGATGATTTCTTTGCAAGTAGTGATTATTTTTCTTCCATTTATGAAAGCAATATGCACTTTCTCTATAAGATAAATTATTAGATTCTTGGAAAGAGAGTAACAATGTAAAGATGCATGAAACTGCAAATTAGACAACAACCAGAAAAGGTAATTTGGCTGTGATCAAAGATCTAAATGTGCACTTGATTTCTCAAGCCCAGGTCTGTCCTTGAACAAGTGTCTCACTTTCTTGTCTCTGTTATTTGGCTTGCTCTTCAAATTCATGAACGCTTTGAACATATTCCTCTTTCTTCTTCTTCCTCACATCCTTTAAAATAATTTTTCAATAAAAACTTTCTTCTTCTTCTTCTTCTTCTTCTTCTTCTTCTTCTTCTTCTTCTTCTTCTTCTTCTCCTCCTCCTCCTCCTCCTCCTCCTCCTCCTTCTCCTCCTCATTAAAAACTATCTTGCATTCACTAAAAAATGTATCCTAAAGGTGGTATTTGTGGATGATGCTTGTAACTCACTGAGTTAGTTAATAAATACTTAACTGATAGATGCAGGTAGACGATCAGTTGGCAATTGAAAATCAAAATTGGCATTCACTCTGTGAAAGCTTTTTCAAATTTGGGCCTGATACCTCAGAGGTAAGGTTCTTTTTTCCTATCCCCGAAGTAAGCATCTACTAACTGAGTTTGATGGTGCTGTTTGTTTATAGGCATAAAAAGCAATTCTAAAAAAATCAGCATAACATTTCTCCTTTCAACACGAAGGGCTCTGACAACCAGCAGTCCTTCAATATACTGAAGGTAATTAAAACAACAACAACAACAACAACAACACACATTTGGTGTTTTTCACTTTTATTAAAGCCAACAGAAACCATGTGCACCCATATAGACACTCAGGGTGACATCTGAGACTCCAATCAACTGGCAACTTAGCCCAAGTATATCTGTGTGTCTATGATGATCAATTGATGATCCATTTAAAATCTAAAAAAATGTCTACAGAGCAAAGTCAGAGGGAAGATGGCTATCTTGGGTCACAAACCGCTGTTGCTGAAGATCAATTAGCATTACTGGCGGTCCCTTCTTCCTGAGGCTTTTCCTTCTGCACTGGGACCATCTGCTGTGCATTTTTTATGTCTTTCCCATTTTGAACAATTTGGTTCCTAAGCTCTGTTTCCTTGTGGCTTCCTGGAGTTCTGATGACAAACCAACATACTTTGTTCCTGTCCTTTCAGGCCTAAAGGGCACTGGAGAACACATGAAATTTGTTTCTAATTTTGCGTCTGCTAAAACATTCCTGGGGTAACAATACAAGCCTATAAAAATAGGATGCACCATCCCTCTAATTCCACAAAATAAACGAATCCAACAGGAAATCAAACCCAGTCCTCGAAAATGCAGCCTAAATATTTTTACACCCACTCATCCCTTTTCCTTAGCTGGTAAAACTTGTTTCTGGATTATGATTCAAGATTGCATATTTATCCCCTTATGTTTACAACAAATAATCATGACATAAGCAAATGAAAAGAAACACAAGGGCTTTCTTCTTCTTTGGTTTCACGGTTTACAGAACAAATGTCCCAGAAGACAAGTGAAGAGAATGTGAATCCAATGTCCTCACTGGTCTTAGGCAATTTATTTTTAACTCTCAACTATCCCAAATAACATACATACTCCACGTCCTCTTAGGCACAGTTGGAGACACACAGACATAAAGCAGAATCATCTTTCCATTTTTGTTTTCAGATAATACAGGGTAACTTCGAGTTCTGAATTCCTGAATCTTGGCCAAGGTGATGTCATTAAATCTATAATGAAAACAGTGTCACTGAGAGAATTAATTCATTATGGCGGAATTAAGTTAAATCCGTTATGATCTGCTATTAAGCACCATGCTAACTTCCTTGCATCAACCCAAATGAGGCACATTCAAATGCAAAAAAGAAAAACAAGTTCCAACCTCAAACCTCACAAAATATTAGGCAACTTTCAAAGTTAAATTCATTTAACTATTAAAATATTTATAAATCTCATGGTATTTAAGCATCTTTAAGATGTCTTAAATGTTGCAGTGACCAAATACTTTGTGGTTTATATAACATCCTTGCCTGAGGGAGTATAACTTACTGTATAAATCATTATTATGTATTTCATAAAGTGTTTTTGCCTTGTTAGTTCTTCCGAATGGCCAAAGAGTACAAGAATTGCCCACCATTTTATTAATCCTGCAGATATACAAGACTTGCCCCAGATATGAGAAAACAGCATGACCTGAGTTTGAAAGATTAAGATTTTAAGGATATTTCTCATTCTTAAATTTACCCTGTAATTAACAAATACCTATTTTGTTAGTTCTTGGAGAAAGAAGTAGACAAATAGAATCTATTCCCTTTACTCTAGGTGTTTACATTCAATCCAACGCTGAACTATATTAAAATCCCTGCCTATAACCTGTGTAGAAAAAAAACTACAGAACTTACAAGGGACTATTTCTATTTCTGACACCAAATTTCTGCTGAGCACAGGGAAAGTGCTTCCTTCCTCTTTAAATCCCGCTTGCCCACATTTATCTATAATAATGACCACTTATGAGGGGACTCATATTGTTCCTTTGAGAAAAGAAATTGCAATGGTGTTTAATAAGAAAACTTACTATTTTAAACAAGGACAGCTCCAAAATTAAGATCAATTCCTACTGAGGAAAAAAAGATGCATTTTCAAGTGGTAACTGAAAAGATTCACAATTGGTGTTTAATGCATTAGCTTCTGAAAAGTTGCTTTTAAGTTGAAAGAAAGAAAGAAAGAAAGAAAGATGAAAGAAAGAAAGAAAGAAAGAAAGAAAGAAAGAAAGAAAGAAAGAAAGAAAGAAAGAAAGAAAGAAAGAAAGAAAGAAAGAAAGAAAGAAAGAAAGAAAGAAAAAGAACGAAAGAAAGAAGAAAGAAAGAAAGAGAAAGAAAGAAGAGAGAGAAAGAGAGAAGAGAAAGAAAGAAAGAAAGAAAGAAAGAAAGAAAGAAAGAAAGAAAGAAAGAAAAAGAAAGAAAGAAAGAAAGAAAGAAAAGAAAGAAAGAAAGAAAGAAAGAAAGAAAGAAGAAAGAAGAAAGAAGGAAGAGGAAGGGAGGAAGGAGAAAGGAAGGAAGAAGAAAGAAAGAAGAAAGAGAGAAAGAATGAAGAAAGAGAGAGAGAAAGAAAAAGAAAGAAAGAAGAGAAAGAAAGAAAGAACGACAGAAAGAAAGAAAGAAAGAAAGAACGAAAGAACAAAAGAAAGAAGAAAGAAAGAAAGAAAAAGAAGAGAAAAGAAAAAAGAAAAGAAAATATCCTGGACTTAGTAAGTAGGCTATGTATGATTTCTACCTGGTGGCTGCAAAAAGTCATAGCAGTTACACACACACACACACACACACACACACACACACACACACACACACACACGCACACACACCATTAGCAATGGCCAGCTTAGTTCTCTGTTCGTAGGCACAGGAGACAAACCAAATATTACACCAACCCAACCCTAGCTGTGCAAGTATTTTTTGTTATTGTTGTTGTTGCCACCTTGAAAAAAGGTATTTTATTCCTACAGATTGACTCTCATGACCACAAACATCAACCCAAACCCTTGAAATAATAAGTAGAATTCCAAAGCGTAGGCAATGCCCTGCTTGCTTTATACAATATTGATAGGACAACCCCTGGGCAACAAAGGAATTCTGATGGGGCCTTGGTTCTCTTTGTAATGGGATTTGGCCAGTATCAGGAAAAGCGTGTCTTTATTTTTTATTTATTTAAAATGTGTAGCCTGCCGGCTTCTCAGGAGGCTTGGGACAGCTGGCAAAAACGAAACCAGAAAATGCAGAGGCATTTACAATAACACAACTCTAGAGAGGAAGAAAAATTTAAGTTAAAAACAAAGAAATAATTGAGGTTGTGCTATATAGCCTAGCCTCTGGAACTGAGCATTCAGTGGACTTGGACATAGCATTTCCTCTCCAAAAATAAGCAGAATCAAAACTCAGCTGGTACACTGGGAGAACGGAACAATTGTTTGGGCTTCATTGGCATTCATACGGACCGGCTGATGTTCATGCTAGGCAAGTTAACTATTTTTATATTCCATACCCTCCCGAGCCAGACTGCAAGTGGTCACTCCACAAATGGTAGCACTTTTCAATCTTTTGGTCCTGTCTTCCCAGCCTGATCTCCCACAGCGCACAGTTCATTGCTATTTGAAATACCAAGAAAATATATTCATGTGTTTCTTGTATGCAGCCGCCTGCTAAGGATCTTCTGGCGGCAAACGGAGTTAGTCTTTCTTGGGCTGTTTTCCTCAACAGGAGAAGAGGTCTAAGAGGTCACAGCTCAGCTGACATTTCCCAAAAGCTAAGTTCCTGTTCCAGGACTTTGCAACTGTCTTATAATCTAATTGACTGCTACACGGCAGTACCCTGATTCTGACGGATTGTAGGATGTGGGATTTCTCTCAAGGTGACCAAACAGGAGGAATCTTTCTTTGCTTTTCTCCAAGATTTTTTATGTGTGAGCTCCCCACTGTTTGCAGGAGTTTGGGTAACTGACCCTATAAGCAGAAAGGGTCAAGTAGGGCTTTTCTGTTCCATTCACTAGGCCCTCAATCAACGTCACCATAAATGTGATATGTGAATATTAAATCCAAATATTTTATTGGTGCAGATAAATATGATTTGTAAAAAGAGTCAAATTAACAATCCATTACATACTAATGGGTTCTAATCAATAAGTTTAATTTGACTAAGAGGAGAGGGGAGGGGAAGAAAAGAGACTCAATTATGTCAAAATGGTGCGCTTTAAAATTTGAGAGGGGACTGGCAGTGTCTTCAACTTAGGTGCTTGGTGGGGGGAAAGGGGTAAACACTTAGAAATCCTGAAAGGTTGAAAGTAGAACTTCTGTCTGCGATCCACACACTTGTATTTCCAATGATTTTTCTCTTGAAAACCATCACTCTCAGTACAAAAGTGCAGAGAATCACAAACGCAAGCAACTTACCATGCTCCACAAAGAATAGATTTTGAAGCATTCGCTTTACTTCTGATTATTTGACTAAAATTAAAACAAGGTCCAGAAAACTAAAGTCTCAAGTCCTCTCTGGATCGCCTGCTTCTCCGCGACTGTCTCCTTCTCCAGAGAGGAACTAAAAGTGGAGGTTGCTTCTTGCCCTTGTGTCTGTCTTCTCACTACATGTATGGAGAGTTTCTCATGAGCCAGAGGGTTGTTGGCCAAATTTTACCACTCATTTTCCCCATTTGATAATTAAGTTATCTATTTAAAAATGCCATTACGTGATAGCTATGTGTATGCGTGCATGTGTGCATATTGTGTGTGCATGCATGCGTGTGTGTGTGTGTGTGTGTGTGTGTGTGTGTGTGTGTGTGTGTGTGTGCCCTTGCAACTGATGGACAATCGAAAGGCGCTGACTTACTACAGAGACATAGGGAAAAGGTAACCACAGGAAAAGAATACTGGACTCTGCAATCGCCACAACTGCCCTGTCTTTGGGGAAAAGTCTACCAGCTCTCCTGGGGGACTCCATAGGGGACCAGCAAGGTAGAAAATATCTCCTTTTTCTCCTCCTCTTGCTTTGGCCGCTTCGGACAAAGGTCATTAAGCACCAATTCCTCCTTTTCCCTCTGCTTAGCTAGACCTCTTTTCTCATTCACTCCTGCAGCTATAGAAAGAGCCTAAATGAAGCCAGAAAAAGGACCCGGTCTGATTTGCAGGGGCTTCTTCTGCTTCTTCTGCTTCTTCCAAGCGGGGTGTGTGGGAATCCTGGTGTCAGTCTGCTCCCTAGCGTCGCGGGCCGGTCCGGCAGCTGCTGGAGGCCTCTCTGAAAACCCGGCAGCTGAGCTCTCAGCGGCAGCTCACAGCGCCTGCCGCCCTCCAGCCCAAGAAGAGGAACAAAGCCCAGCGGACTATCTTGCTATCTTCTGGGTGGCAAGGAAATCTCAATTATACACCCAAGGGATGTGGTTTGTGAAAAACTAGAAAGAATGTTTAAATTGTATACGTAAATTGTTTTGTTTTACAAGCTGGGGTAAATCAGCACATTTGCAGCCCATATTTATCTGATCCACTCCTTAAGACTCTTTTTGAATGTAGGCCATTGATGTGGGGTGGATGCCTATGCAAAACATAACCGACCCCTAAATTCAATTAGGGCATTAGGGGGGGAAAATGGAAATTTTGCTGTGGGGTGAGTCAGGACTGCGGCGAACTTCTCGGAATCGTTCCTTGGCTAGAACTGAAGATTGAAATCGAAGGATAAAATTTCTAACCGATGTCGAATTGTGAGCACGCTGGCTCGGGCTCGCCCTTTTAAGAAAGAGATGGCAAAAGCAGCGCCTTTCTCTGACCTGACTTGCAGCTTCTTACAAAACAAAACAAAACAAAATCATCTTTGTGTCGCCCCATAGGACACAGTAGAGATTCATGGAGCTGAAGACTTAATTAACAGTCCCTAGCCTGATGGCAGACCGTGGTGGAAGATGGCAATACTGTCATTCCACCGACTACATTATAAATAGGGGAAGAGACCCTCGATGGGAGCAATATTTGAAAACAGTATTTTATTTTCACAGAACTCTTAGCAGGAGGGCACACCCTGGGGATGTGGTTGATGAAAATGGAGGAGTGTGTTAATTGTATATGTAAACTGTTTTTGTTTTGCAAGCTGGGGTCAATCAGAGATAGAAGTCACAGGTTGTGAAAAGTTTCTTTGGTGTGGGAGACTGCAAACCCTCATCTAGCTTTGTTGGGGGCAGATGGAACCCTAATCACTGGGAATTTCTACTTCCTATGGATGTGATGTGACATTTACTTCTCCATAATGTCCCCTCTCAAGGCAGCACTTATGGCAAGATAATTAATGGTCCCCTGAGTTACAGATTCTGAGCTAAAGGTAACAGTACATAATAGAAGTCAAGGTCACTCATAATACAGTAGCTTCTATAACAAAGGGGATTATTACTGCAATCACTGCCCTGTTGGAAAGATTTTATAAGTTTTTATCAGTTTCATTCTTAAATCTTCCTTTTGCCAAGTGAAGTTTCAATTCTTCGATTTATGAGGAAGCAATAAAAACCTCTCCTGAGCTGCTATAAAAGCTTTCTCTCCAGAACGTTCTGGTGACTTCCAGAGAGGTCTGGAGAACTGAGAGCTGTTTAGCACCAAGGAGGCATAGGGCAGTCTCTACTCTGCTTTTCTCCTTGACTGAATGTTGTTGGCTGACCTATTAAAATCTATTCCTATGAAAGTGAAGGTAATGCCTTTTAGGCTAATCAACATGGAAAAGAATACTGTATCCTTGTTTTGTTTATGATTCTTTTTTGATTTCCAGTGGCAAGTGTTCTTTGCTCCTTCCTGAACCAGTGACATTAGACCTGTTGGATCACAGAAAGGCCTAGAAAAGTTTTAGCCTCTGGTCTTCTGCCTGTTGTGGTCAGTGAAGGCTACATCTTTGCAAGTCAGGCCAGTAGGAGCTTATTTCCCACCCAAACAATTTGGTATTTCATATCTAAATTGACGGGAAAGCCTCCAGTTCCTGTCCTTCAAACTCAAAACAAAACAAGCAAACAAAAAAAAATCCTGCTTTTAAAATGCTACTAAAAAAAAGAAGGGTGCAGGCCTAAATGTGGTCATTTATTTAATGAGGCATCCTGGCTGAAGCACATTAGAAGCTGTTGAAACCCAGGGTGCACCCGTGAGCCAATAACGCAAAGCATTATTCCCTGACTAGCCTCTGTGGTTTCTCACTAACAGTTTATTTTATGCCTGACCGTCTGACCTAATCTGTGCTCTGGACAAAAGAATGAGCAGACACAATCATCTTTGGAGAAGGTTAGCATCACAGTAGTTTTCCTCAGAGAAGCTCTACAATTAAACCCCAGAAATAGAACAACAGAGAATGGGTGAAGAAGGAAGAGAGACGGTGACTGGCTCAAGGAGAGATTCCTGAGTAGGAGGTAGCTGAAATCCAGGCCTTGTGCAAATGTGGTCATCCTGGGGAGAATGGAGCTGGACAGAAAAAAACCAGTGGCAGCCCACAAATAAATTTGTGCTCCCAAATTTATTTATTCCCTCTTCTTCCAGGCAGACCTCAGGGATGTCTTCTGGAATTATTCATGCAATCAATACTTACAAAAGGCTCACTATACCCCTAGGTGTTGGGGATTCTTGGTGAGACAAATCAGTATCCTGCTTTGGTGTGAATACCAGACTAAGTTCCAGAAGGAGTGAACCAATCCAACAGTCTAGGCAGAAAGGAAGAGTGATGGCAAAGCTCCAGTAATAATGGGGGATAAGAGAGCTCTGCAGTCACAGGAAAACTGGGGTTCTGAAGATGAGAATGTTGATGAGTGAATTGTGGGGGCGTAAGGTCAGAGGGTGGGCATGTTTCAAAAGTTCATGGGTAAGGAGTTGAAATGTTTATCTAAATGCTAGGGACTGGGCCAGACTGATATTGCAGTGAGTAGGGTTTTTGCCTTGCACTCAGCTGATCTGGGTTCCAATCCCCACCTCTCCATATGATCCTGAGTCTGCCAGGAATATTTCTTGAGTACAGAAGCAGGAATAAGCCCTAAACACCACAAGGTGTGGGCCATAAAAACCAAAACAAAACAAAATTAAAAAAGAAAGAGAGAGAGAGAAAGAAAGAAAGAAAGAAAGAAAGAAAGAAAGAAAGAAAGAAAGAAAGAAAGAAAGAAGAAAAGAAAGAAAAGAAAGAAAGAGAAGAAAGAAGGAAGGAGGAAGGAAGGAGGAAGGAAGGAAGAAGGAAGGAAGAAAGAAAGGAGAAAGAAAGAAAGAAAGAAAGAAAGAAAGAAAAGAAAGAAAGAAGAAAGATGGAAGGAAGGAAGGAAGGAAGGAAGGAAGGAAGGAAGGAGAGAGAGAGAGAGAGAGAGAGAAAGAAAGAAAGAAAGAAAAAGAAGAAGAAAGAAAGAAAGAAAGAAATAAAGAAAGAAAGAAAGAAAGAAAGAAATAAAGAAAGAAAGAAAGAAAGAAAGAAAGAAAGAAAGAAAGAAAGAAAGAAAGAAAGAAAGAAAGAGAAATGCCTGGGTCAGCAGCCATCAAAAGGGTTTGCTTTTTATTTTCAAGGGGTGGGGGAATGGCTGGTCACATCAAGTGGTGCTCAGGGTTCATCCCTGATTTTATGTTCAGGGATTGCCCCTGGCAATGCTCAAAGCACCATATGTGGTGCCATGGATGGAGCAGAGGTCAGTCACATGTGAGGCAAGCACCTTGAGCCCTATACTATCTCTCAGGCCCCTCTTGGAAGGTTTTTAACACAGGCTTCATGTGCACAGAGTTGAGAATGTCTATAGTGGAACTTCTCTTTGACCTCTCTCTGTAGCCAGTTCTTCCTCGCCAATGTGCCCAGGACTGAGTAATAGGCCTGATTTCCAACTTCATTGGTTATGGGACTTGGAATGCTCACTTGCTCTTTGTGCTCCCTACTCAGCTCACTTAGTGCTCAGCAGGTTGGGAGGGCAGAGCTTAGCTCTGAGCATACACAAGAGAGCTGGTTCTGAATCTATACCCATCAATAGAGTTCATAACAGGTGGCAGCCAACTGTGATTGTCTTTGATTTTTCTCATTGTAGGGCAGATTAACTGACATAAAAATATACATCCTTCTAGAAATCAGAGTGGTCAACAGCATACCCACCCATATAGTCCTGGTGGAGACTATGAATAGCTGTTTTAGAGGTCAGGAGTGTGGTTTAGTGTTAGAGCACATGGTTTGTACATGTAATGCTCTAGGTTCAATTCTAGAGATTTTCTTATGGGAAGGGAAGGGCAGGAAAGGGAAAGGAAGACAGTAGGGGAGGGAGGAAGGGAAAAGATGGAAGAAAGGAGGGGGTGGGAAGGGAAGAGGGAGGGAAGAGAAAAGTGGAGGGAGGAGGGAGGGGAGGAAAAGGGGGAAGGAGGTGAGAGAGGAGGGAACAAGGGAGGGAGGGAAGGGAACTTCAGTTTCTAGGTATCTAGGGTATGCACTAGAAGAGGAACACAGGCGTTGGTATTGCTCCTTACTTTCCTCATTTGTAGAATGGGGATAACTATAATACTCGTTTTACAAAATTGTGTGGTAAATTAATTAATGAGAAAACTGTTTCATGATGCCTGGCACATAACAAGTCCTCTATAGTGACCATCCTCAACATTAATTTTGTACCATAGAAAATATAGGGGCTGGAGAGATAGCATGGAGATAGGGCATTTGCCTTGCATGCAGAAGGATGGTGGTTTGAATCCCGGCATCCCATATGGTCCCCTGAGTTTGCCAGAAGCGATTTCCAAACATAGAGCCAGGAATAACCCCTGAGCGCTGTTGGGTGCGACCTAAAAACCAAAACCAAAACCAAAAACAAAAAAGAAAAGAAAAGAAAATATATACACAAATTCTTCCAAAATAGAATTTAGTTGACTCTTTAAACATATTGCAATTTTAGATCTGTGAACTTCTTACCATTGCAAATAGGGTTTCCATAATTATTCTGATACATGTATCTTTATAAATATGTATAATATTTTCTGCAGAATAATCCTAAATGTTGACTTGCTGGGTCAAAGTGCATGCATATCTTTGAGGTTTTGGATAGAAATTGCGAAAAGTGCCTTCAATCCTGTTCTACCTGTCAGAATAGAGCTAAGCACTGTGTCTCCATCAACCTTGGGCCTTCAGCCTGCAAATTTCTTTGGCTTTTCCATAGAATAAAAAATTCACCTCTTTTTTTTAAATAATTAATTAACATATATTTATTTATTATTGGGGCAAGGCTCAGAGGTTACTCCTGGCTCTTCATGTAGGAATCACTCCTGGAGGGCTCTGGTGACGATATGGAATGATAGGGTTTGAGCCTAGGCCAGGGCTACATGCAACATAAGTGCTCTACGCTATGTACTATTCCTCTGGCCCTAACCTCATACTTTTAATCCCTTGATTTCTGTGAGTTTTTGAAGGTGCATTTACTCAGTTCTGATTTTTCTAATTAAGTCTTCTACTTGTTTTTGTACTAGGATATTTGTGTAAGGTGACAAAGTCTATAAGAGGTGCTTAAGTCACAGAAGTGCTTATGTTTTCTTTACACATGGACTAAAATATTTTCCTCATATTTTGCATATGACATTTTAAATATTTTATTTATTTAAAACATTGTTTTTGTTTTGGGGGCCACACCTGGTGGTGCTCAGAACTTATTCCTGGCTCTGTGCTTAGGGATTACTCTGGTGGGGTTCTGAAGACCAGATAGGATGCTAGGGGTTGAACCTAAGTCAACAACATGCAAGTCAAGCACCTTTCTTATTGGCCCACTGGCACACCCCACTTCTCCTGGATACTTTAATCGAAACATTGAAAAAACAAGTTCCCTTTGGCTCTGAAGATTCAGTCAGTCACTAGTGGCAAAACCATACATGTCCACTAGTTCTTTTTTTCTCAGGCTTTTCCCTGAGGAGTAGAAGCAGCTTCCAAGGATTTAATTTTTTTGCGCCTTTGACCCTGGGAACTCTAGAACCAAACCCTTTCTTGTGCTTTTTAGGACCCAAGTTTTCCTGCTGGTTAGTAGCCAGAGGCTGGGATCAGATAAAGGTGGATGATCTCAGATCAGGCAAAGGATCCAAGGATCCATGAATCATGTGGGAGCTAGTGGGGTTTCCTCCCTCCCTTTTAACGACCTCATTTAAGTGCAAAAATCAACTCTCTTTCTGAACAATGTGGCAACAACCCGGAAGCTGTGAAAGAAGGTGCTAAATCTAGTAGACTGTGAGGAGAAGCTTTTATCAAAAGCACTGGGGAAAACGAAGGTCTCTGTGCTGACCAAGGACAGTCCTAACCTGCACAAAACTGCACGGTTCCTCTTGAACTCTGAAGAGCCTTATCTTTTCTCAAATCATGGGCCTTCAGTAAGACAGACATCCACACCCTCACCTCCACTCCCATTCTCCTTTTTTTCCAACAACAGCCTCATTCTCCTCAGGCAAATCCTTTCATTGGGGGTCAGAGAGATAGTACAGTGGCTAAAGCACTTACCCTGCATATGGCTGACCCAAATTCAACCTTCAGAACCACTTATGTTCCCCTAAGCACTGAGTGCAGTTCTAAGAACAAGCCCAAGGGGCCAGAGAAATAGCACAGCAATAAGGCGTTTGCCTTGCATGCAGTTAACCTGGGACAGAACCAGGTTTGATTCTTGGCATCCATATGGTCCCACAGCCTGCCAGGAGTAACTTCTGAGTGCCACCGGGTGTGATCCCAAAACAAAACAAAAAACTAGAAGAAGCCCTAAGCACCACTGGTTGTGACCCTAAAACCAACCATCCAACCAAAAAAGAAAAGTCCCTTTGCCAGTCTGAGTTTGGGGAGAAACTAATTTCAGCACCAGCGATAGAGTTGGACTCTCTGCTACCAGTGAGATCCCCATAAGGCTTTTGGACTCTGCCTTCTGTATGGGATTGAGCACATGATTCAACTCAGGCCAATTGGGAGAGAGATCCTGAGAGAGATCCTGAACTTCGTTCCAAATCACTTGTTTTACAAGACACAGGACTAGGATGGCAATTTCTGAAACGGTTGGCAACCATCTTACTGACTTGAAAGCCAGTAGAGAAGAAGAGAGAGAAGAGAGGATTGAGAGACTGGGGCCTGAGGACACTTGAGAGCCACTTGTGGCACAGTTTCGTTCCATGAAGCCACCAACTCTCTCATTTGGCTGAAGCCTGTCACCCCACCCTAGGAAAAATGCTAATATTACCTGATAGTCACACCCTCCCACATCTGGGAGGGGTCTATGGTAGGTAACAAGGAGTTGCCTGGGGGATGAGAGGTTTTCAGTGAGAGATTCAGAAGAATCAGGAAGAAGCAGCAAGGGGGATAGCAACATTAGAGGGATAAGAAACAGGTTAAGTGCAGGGCTGCTTATGGAGCCTGCTTAAAGGTTAGCTTAGAAGCCACACTTGATGGCTAGGGCCTTGAATAAAGCTGATGTCTCCTGAACCTGATTGCTTGTGGATCATTTCCTCACCGCTACTCTGAACCGGCAGACCCGCCAGCTGGAAGGGGATGCAGGTGCCTGGCTCCGGCATGCCGAGAAAGGCCTCTTCACTCCATCCACCACCAGCCAGGACTCATGTTAATTTAATTAATACTACAGAAGCCAATTTGTTTGCTTATTTTTAATTTCTCTTTGGGGGGTTGGGCCACACCCAATAGCTCTGCACTCAGATATCACTCCTGGCAGGCTCAGGGGACCATATGGGATGCTGGGATCAAATCCCGGTTAGTCCTGGGTTAGCCACATGTAAGGCAAATGCCCTACTGCTTTATATCGCTCTGGTTCTATATTATTTTTTAAAATAATTTATTTACTTAAGCACTGTGGTAACAAAAATGTTTGTAGTTGGGTTTCAATCATATAATGTATACCACCCTTCATCAGTATAACTCCCCCCCCACACCATTATCCCCCATTTTCTTCCTCCCCCACTCCTAGCCTGTCTTCAGGAAACACATTTTATTTCTCTCTCTCTCTCTCTCTCTCTCTCTCTCTCTCTCTCTCTCTCTCACTGTCACTGTCATAGTAGTTATTGGTGCAGATTTTTCTCTAACTGCACTCATCATTCTATGGTAAACTTCATATCATGGACTGGTCCTTCCAGCCCTCATCTCTATTGTCTCTGGGTATCATTACCATATTGTCTTTTATTTTTCTAAATCCCACATATGAGTGAGTCTATTCTGTGTCTGTCTCTCTTCCCTCTGACTCATTTCACTCAGTATAATAATAGTCTCCATGTCCATCCATGTATAGGCAAGTTTTCTGAAGCCCCTTTAACTTAGTTTTTGTTGCTGGCTCTGGAAGGTCTCCTGATGAATACAGTAGACTTTAGGAACTAGATACCATTTTAAGTATTGAAATTGTAGAGTCTCAGGAACCCAACTCCAAAGGAGATTCCAGGCAGGGGAGCTGAACAAGGAGCTCCTGGAAATGGGAACCAAGTAAAGGCAGGTGAGGAAGAGTTAAGAAAGACACAGGAGGACTCCAGGGAGATGTGACAGCCCGTTGTCATGGAAACCTACAGCACAGACCATGGGATGAAGGGTTCTTCTGAGCAGGATTTTAACCCATGATGAGGAAAAGTTACTGACTCTCAGGCATAAAGAAGGAGCCAGTTTCCTTCCCTGGGGTCCTCTAAGAGAAAAAGTGCCAAGAAGATTGTCATCTGGGAGACCAGAACATTGGCTCTAGGTGAAACAAGATGCCTTTGACCTTCCTTGTCCTGTGTACCTGTCTGTGGATGAAGAGGTTAGCTTTTGTGACAGTTCACTCTCATTGGTGACCCGGTTCTTCCAGCAGGAAAATTATGTTTATGAGACTAGAGTTGCTATGGAGATGATGAGCATGACAGATTCAATACTTGAAGCAAAGAAGCAGAGATGTGGCCTGCAGAGTGCTAGGCCCCTGAATCCATATCCTTACAGCTCAGTACATTCCTGTTACTTCACACTCCTTGTAAGCAGCCTTCCAGAAGGAACAGAACTCCCGAGGTACAGAGCAGCCACTGGGAGGTCAGGCATGGTGTGATAATATGTTCCTAACCCAAAATTGGCCAGAGCTGACAGGAGGCCCAGCCTGGGGATTCTGACTAGGGAGGCCTCTCCTAGTCCATCCTAAATTTGAAACCCCTGAACTTGCTGCCATACTCTTCCTCCTCTCAAATTAGGATAACCTGTTTATCAGCCCTACCTCCTCCCTTGGGATACTGTGGGGGGGGGGGGGGACTTTTAACAGCAATACATTGACATGCCTCTAAAACATTATACACATATATATACACACACATATATATATACATATATATATATATATGCCACTCACTATTGTGCTGTGCATTCACATTTTGAATATTACCTTGGGATTCATTGAATACTAAATTATTTTCAAGTTAGCATGTGTGTATGTTGGTGGGGCCAGGTGGCACATACATTGATGCTGCTGCTAAACCTCAATTCAAGTTTATGGAAAAACAGTTTCCAAAATAAAAAGTATCTGCTGATAGACTTCATTGCCTTTTTTTTTTTTTAATACTTAAAGATCACACCCAGGGTGTTTGAGGTTCCATGAGTTGCCAGGAATCTTAATTCAGGCCTCCTACATGCAAAGCATGTGTTCCAGTCTTTTTTTTTTATTTAAACAACTTTATTACATACATGATTATGTTTGGGTTTCAGTCATGTAAAGAACACCACCCATCACCAGTGCAACATTCCCATCACCAATGTCCCAAATCTCCCTCCTCCCCACCCAAACCCTGCCTGTACTCTAGACAGGCTTTCTATTTCCCTCGTACATTCTCATTATTAGGATAGTTCAAAATGTAGTTATTTCTCTAATTAAACTCATCCCTGTTTGTGGTGAGCTTTATGAGGTGAGCTGTAACTTCCAGCTCTTTTCTCTTTTGTGTCTGAAAGTTATTATTGCAAGCATGTCTTTCATTTTTCTTAAAACCCATAGATGAGTGAGACCATTCTGCGTCTTTCTCTCTCTCTGACTTATTTCACTCATCAGAATAGACTCCATGTACATCCATGTATAGGAAAATTTCATGACTTCATCTCTCTTGACAGCTGCATAATATTCCATTGTGTGTATGTACCACAGTTTCTTTAGCCATTCATCTATTGAAGGGTATCTTGGCTGTTTCCAGAGTCTTGCTATGGTAAATAGTGCTGCAATGAATATAGGTGTAAGGAAGGAATTTTTGTATTGTATTTTTGTGTTCCTAGGGTATATTTCTAGGAGTGGTATAGCTGAGTTGTATGGGAGCTCGATTTCCAGTTTTTGGAGGAATCTCCATATTACTTTCCATAAAGGTTGAACTAGACGGCATTCCCACCAGCAGTGGATAAGAGTTCCTTCCTCTCCACATTCCCGCCAACATAGAGGTGTTCCAGTCTTTTGAGGTATCCTCTGCCTTTTTTTTTTTTTTTTTCCCATTCTGAGGTTAGGGGACTCCTGCCTATTTGCCGTGTAGCCACACCTGAATACCAGGTGTTTTTGTAGTTCTCATACAGGGAGTAAAAGGAAGACTTCTTTTTACTTTAGTTTGCTAAAAAGTTCCCCCTTCCCTTCAATACAGCCACCCTCTCCTTTTTTTCATTAGTAACTTTCCCCTTCTCCCTCCTTTGGGATTCTCCAAATTCTCTAGCCTGGAACTCTGATGATCCACAGTCCCCATCAAATCAAACACACAGATGTTTCTTAAATGGGCCAAAGAGGACACTTTTCACATCACACTCCTCAGGGTATTTTATTGTTGATTGTGATTTAGAGGAAAGAATGGATCATTCTTTTGGCAACCAAGTCAGAACTATTGCCTGTCTTTAAACGTCTATTCTGGCCTGTGGAGACAACTCAAGTAGTAGAACACATGCCTGGTGCTGGAGAGTTCTGAGTCCTATTTCCCCATATCTTTGTCCTCTAACACATTGGTGGTGGGTAGCAGGCCAGTGCTCAATCTCTGGACTGGGCCCCCACCTAGCACAGGGGATGGCCCTGATTTATAAATAAGATGAAAGTTTTGTCTCACAAGCCTGCTGTGAGCATCTTGTGTGAGATGCAACAGGAGATTTCACCTAAAATCAAATGCAAACAGTATCTTCTTCATCAGGAGAGAAAGATGATTCCTTTTTGTTTTCACTTTGATGCTTTTCAGTGGCTTCAGGATGTTCTACTACAGTCATGGGCACATTCTGAAATAATTAACACCCAACTGCATCTTCCTAGAAAGCACAAATCATTACTTGTCAGGTTAAAATCTTGTTAACTCCTCTTCCAGACCTCCTTTCCTGCTTCCTTCCGAAAGTAACCCCTGATATTGATTTGATCTGTATTCTTCACCTAGATTTTTTTTTTCATGAACTCATCATGATGACACAGATTCTTGTATTTTCTTCAAAATCCAGGAGAAAAAATAAACAATGGTTTGGTGAAAGTATAGGCCTGGTGTACCAATCAATGTTGGAACAGGGAAAGAGTTTTGAGGATCTGCATGCACCTCCCCCATATGGTCCACGTGGCCCTCAGCCCCTATAGCCCCTTTGAGGGACTGTATTGCCGAGAGGGAGCAACATTTTGATATGTGGGTTTTCAGATGAGCAGGCAGATGTGTAAATACTTGTCTCCCAGGCCTGAGTATGATTTTTAATAATCGAATATGGAGCTCAAGCCAACATTTTATTCAGGCACTAAATTTAAAAGTGGAGCCAAGAGACTTTAAAAAATTTATGATTCCACTAACGCAGAGAATTTTCCCCCACAATCGCTATCTCAGAACTAAAAGGGTAAAACCGGCCCTGTGTGGCTTGGCTCTCTTTCCCTAGCTCTGGCTCTGGATTTTTTGAGTCTGATGAGCTGCCCAGGCTGGGGGTCTGCCCCATGATAAGTGGGGGGGGGGAGGGGGAGCAAGGAGCCTGGTGCTTGCTCCTACCCCAGACTCTGCGTAGCCCTTTGGCTGGTTTCTCAGCCCTCCCCTTCATCCAAGCCTGCAGCAAGTGCCTGAGTGCCCTGTGATAAAGATAGTGTTTCGACTTGAAAGAGTAATTGCTGACACACATTACTTACTGCTTCCCCCGAGGAAATCAGTCCAGATAAATCCTCTGCAAAATGAGGGCTGCAGTTTATGATGGGAGCCTGCCTGGCTTCAGGTGCCTGGTGTGAAGTGGCTCTGTTTCCTTTTCAAGACTCAGGTCCACGGGCCTACCACCAGCATCTCAGATCTTTCCCATCCTCCCAGGCTCATCCCAAATCTGTCATCCAGGCAAAGCTTTCCTCATGTTACATGCTCCTTAGAGACTTGGAGAACACAGGCACCTTGGATGGTGTGTGTGGTGGTGATGATGAAGGAGATGGGGGCAGTAATGTCTTCTCACCCAGAAAGAGAAACTCACTGGGGAGAGGCTACTTTCCTTCCTTCCTTCCTTCCTTCCTTCCTTCCTTCCTTCCTTCCTTCCTTCCTTCCTTCCTTCCTTCCTTCCTTCCTTCCTTCCTTCCTTCCTTCCTTCCTTCCTTCCTTTCTGCCTTCCTTCCTTCCTCTCTCCCTTCCTTCCTTCTTTCCTTCCTTCTTCTTTCCTTCCTTCCTTCCCTCTTTCCTTTCTTCCTTCCTTCCCTCTTTCCTTCCTTTCTTCTTTTCCTCTTTTCTTCCTTCCCTCTTTTCTTTCTTTCTACCTTCTCCTTTCTTCTTCCTTTCCTCCTCCCTCCTTCCTCTCTCCCTTCCTTCTTTCCTTCCTTTTTTCCTTCCTTTCTTCCTTTTTTTTCCTTCTTTCCTTCCTTCTTCCTTCTATCCCTTCTTTTTCCTCCCTTCATTCCTCCCTTCTTGCTTCCTTTCTTTCTACCTTCTCCTTCCTTCCTTCTCCTCCTTTCTTTACTCCTCCCTCCTTACTTCCTTTCTTCCTTCTCCTTCCTTCCTTCCTCCCTTCCTTCCTTTCATTCTTCCTTTCTTCCTGCCTTCCTCCCTTCCTTCCTTTCATTCTTCCTTCCTCTCTCACTTCTTCCCTCCCTTCCTTCCCTCCTACCTTTTTTCTTCCTTCCTTCTCCTCCTTCCTTCCATCCTTCTCCTTCCTTCTTTCCTTCCTTTCTTCCACTTATGATGTGTCTGGCATACACGCTTATCAAGTGATGATAAGCTCAAAAAAGAAAAGTAAGAAGAGAAGGGCTAAAAGGATAGCAAAGGGCTGAGGGAAAAATTGTTATCTAACAAATGGTTATCAAAATAACCTCAATAACCAATGAAAGTTAAATAGAGAGACCTAGAGGAAGAGAGTATTAGAACCAATGCAATTCTCAGATATGATTATTGGCTTGAGTAGCACATACAAAAGTCCTGAGGCAAGTGTAACTAAAACCAAGATTGACAAGAAAGATAGGAAATAGAGGTGTGATTGGGGACTTGTGTATTGGTATGGCCTTGTAGGTCTTTGTAAGAACTTGACTTTGTCTTCAAATAGAGGAAGGACCATTGGGCTTTCAACAGAACATAACAGGATCATATTTAGACCTTAAAAGAATCTTCCTGATTCTTAGGGCTCTAAAATACAGTGATAGGAGTGAAAGGAAGGAAAATGGAGAGGAAGTGACTGCTGTCATTAAAAGTAGAAATTTTGTGGTTTGGATCAGGCCACCAGAGTGATGAAAAGTAGCCAGATATGTAACAGCAGGAATTTGGGAGCTCCTTGGGAAATGAGAGCTCAGCTGGGAAATGAGAGCTCTTTTTTGAGAATGAAGCTACCTGCAGGAAATGGAGGTAGGAGGACTGGAGGACTCAGAAATAATGGTTTTATTTCTGTTAAGTCTGTGGTTCCTTTCAGACACTCAATTGAGTACTTGAATTTAATGTTGCAGAGATCTCATCAGGAACTGTGCAATAAGATGTTACTGAAAGTCATGAGACGGGCTGGAGAGATAGCATGGAGTTAAGGCATTTGCCTTGCATGCAGAAGGACAGTGGTTCGAATCCCAGCATCCCATATGGTCCCCTGAGCCTGCCAGGAGCAATTTCTGAGCATAGAGCTAGGAGTAACCCCTGAGCACTGTCAGGTGTAACCCAAAAACAAAAAAAAGAAAAAGGAAAGAAAGAAAGAAAGAAAGAAAGAAAGAAAGAAAGAAAGAAAGAAAGAAAGAAAGAAAGAAAGAAAGAAAAGAAAGAAAGAAAGAAAGAAGAAAGAAAGAAAGAAAGAAGAGAGAAAGAAGAGAGAGAGAGAGAGAAGAAAGAAAGAAAGAAAGAAAGAAAGAAAGAAAGAAAGAAAGAAAGAAAAAAGAAAGAAAGAAAGAAGAAAGAAAGAAGAAAAAGAAAGAAAGAAATAAAGAAAGAAAGAACCCCTGAGCACTGCCGGGTGTGAAAGAAAGAAAGAAAGAAAGAAAAAGAAAGAAAGAAAAAAGAAAGAAAGAAAGAAAGAAAGAAAGAAAGAAAGAAAGAAAGAAAGAAAGAAAGAAAGAAAGAAAGAAAGAAAGAAAGAAAGAAAGAAAGAAAGAAAGAAAGAAAGAAAGAAGAAAGAAAGAAAGAAAGAAAGTTTTGAGATATATGAGTATCCAGAAAAGAGAACCACCAAAGGCATGAATGAATACAAGAATACAAGAGATATGAGATAAAGAGATGAGGGAGAGGAATAAAGGAAAGTAATCAGACTTTTTTTTTTAAGTCTACAACACCCGGTATTCCCAGGCGGTCTCCCATTCAAAAACTAACCAGGCCCAAACCTGCTTAGCTTCCAAGATCAGATGAGATTGGGCGTGTTCAGGGTGGTATGGCCATAGACGAATCAGAACTTTTTTGAAGGTGAAAATGTTCAGCTATTATAAACATGTTTCAGGGCTGAACAGGATGAAGTTTGAGACCTAACTGTAGAAATGAGCATTCTTGGTGGAGAAACTTGTTAAACTGGGGTAAAGAAAACTTAGAAGACAGATAGATAACTATAATGAAAATAAACATTATTGGAACTGGAGCAGGTAGGTATTTGTCTTGTAGGCAGGCAATCAGGATTCAATCCCAGGCATCCCATATAGTCTCCTGTGCTGCCAGAAGTGGTCCTTGAGTTTAAGCCAGGAATAAGCAAGCCTTAAGCACTGACAAGTGTAGACCAAGAAAGATTAACATTATTTTGAGGATTGACCCTAAAATTCCATAATCTCAAATCTTGGCCAGACATCACTTGATACCTCCGTGGATTTTCATGTTAAGTGCAAGAGCCCATGGCCATTGTAAGCAAACTACTTTTTGTGTGTCTGTGCTTGAGTGTTTACCTAATGTTCCAAGAATTTATGAAAAGATAGGGTGTGTGATTCTATAAATTATAGTATCTTTGATGTGCTTTTTAGTGAAAGAAAAGTACTATAACATGAATAAAATTAAGCCTATGGCTGCCAGTAAAAACCCTCCCTTATTAAAAGGTGGATAATTCTGCTGCCCCACTTTTAGAGATTATTGAATAATTTGACAATTTGTAAATCAATAAGACAATAAGAAAAGTATGAACAATTCATCTATTAAAATGAATGGGGCTGAGGAGATGAATTAAGGGGTTGGAACACATGCTTTGCATGTGGGACCCCCTAGTTCAATCTCTGGCACCACCTCATCCTCTTAGTTTCACCTGGAGCACTAAAATAGGAGTAGCTGTGACCATGGTCAGATATGAACCCCCCAACTTAAAAAGAAAAAGAATAATGGCCTAGATAAAAACTATTCATCACATTTTGAGGCTATGACGCATGGTGCTTTCACAAACATTATCCCTTTTGCTCTTTGTGGTCCTATTAGGCTGTCAAAGCACAGGGGGCTCCATTTTACAGAAGCTATAATAGGGTTCCAAGAGATTTCAGATGTACCAAAGTTACTCAGGGATAAGTGGCAACCCTTTAGGAGTACTCACTCATCCTGATGCTCAGAACTCATGATGCACATCTGCTTTGGGAAGGCCCCAAGTGGGTCACAGAAAGCCAAAGAATTCCCTACTAGCTTTTTCTGCAGAAGGTTTCCACATGCTGAAGTGGCTTTTCTCTGCATTATAGGCAGTTACTGGAGCAATCTGGGAAACAGCTTCAAAAGGCCTTAGGAAATACAGAAATCTCACCCTATTCTTTGTCCTTTACCTTGATCCACTTGAGTGTCCTTGTCTTTTCCAAATACACAGTGATGTTTGCCAAGACTTCCCACCAATCATTTATATAACAACTCAGAAGACTAATGGGTAAACACAATGTTTTCCCTCAGAGCTTTGAAATGCTTCAGCCCCTGCAAAAAGGGTACCCAGATATGCAAGATCATACTGGTCCTGGTCTACTCAGGTTGTCTCTGGAATTGTATCACAATTTTCTAGTTTACATATTATTAGTGTGCAGACATTAAAAATGGATTTATTTTAATCAACCAGCCACAGCAATTGTGGTATTGGGCAGACATCTATAGATTAAAAGCAAATTCAGAATTAAACTTGAATTTACATATCCATTTGTTTGACAAAGGAGTTATTTCCAATAAGTTAGGAAATTAATAATAACTAATGAAATTGTGCCAAGGAAATGGATGAACTATTTAGAAAATACAAGGTTAAACCTTCACCTCATTCTCTATGGCCAAATAAATTCCAGTCCAATTAGAGACACAGACATAAAGCCAAATTGAGAGCCAAAGAGAGCTCGATGGCTGGAGTGTATGTTTTGCATGCTAAAGTTCTGTATTTGACACTTTGAATCCAATCACTCCCCCAATCATTTCTGAGAATCATCCTCAGGCACTGAATACCCGCCCTGTACATGACCCCAAAATAAAACTAAAATACAATATTAGACATGATAAGTACCTTTTTGCCTAGCCTTTTGAACTGTCTTTAAAATACTCACATAGGAAGGGGAGTTACAGGTGAAATTACTAATACCTTGGCAACTTAAAATTTGTACTTTTAAAAACAAGTATAGAGCATTCTCTACTGGACCTCCTTCCATTTTTGTTTAAAACCCTTTTCATCTCTTGCCCTGGTCTCTAAGGCCTTCTAGGACCCAAAGAGGATCAAAGGATTTACTCTTCTTTAGAAAGGAAAACCAGACACTAGAGAAATGATTCAGGTATCTAAGCACAAGCAGCTGAATGGTACAGAGAGCTGAAATGCCTGGGGTAGTGTCTCAGCTCTGCCACTCTTCAGTTGGACAGACTGTGAAAATCTCCCTTCTCCTGGAGCGGTGGCACGGAGCAGTAAGTTATCATCTGCCTTGCCTGCGCTAGCCTAAGACGGGCCGTGGTTCGATCCCATATGGTCCCCCAAGCCAGGAGCAATTTCTGAGCGCATAGCCAGGAGTCACCCCTGACCGTCACCGGGTGTGGCCCAAAACAAACAAACAAACAAACAAAATCTCCCTTCTCCAAGTCTCAGTATTCTCTTTTGTAAATGGGAGTAAAATCCAACACCTTTAGGTTAGTTATGCAAATGAAATGGTTGAGCTGCAAAGATGGAAGACAAAACTTTCTGCAATTAAGATCATTTCCTAGGATAAGGTTTCTCTGATCACGCATGCCTACACCACTGTGGGAGTTATTAAGTCAACATTCACCCTCAGCAAATATGTTTTTAGATAAAAGCAGAGGTGTACACCTACAATGTTTTCTTTGGTCTCTTCTTTCAGACTTATAACAACATTGGGAAGCAAACAAAGGGAAACATGAGAGTGCTCATTTCACAGTGGCGAACCTACAGTGACGGAGTTAGGAATTGACTCAAATAGTTGCATTCTCCACTCTACTTTAATGGAATTATAACCTGGCCCCTCTTCCAGACCAACATCTGGTAGATATAAAGTGTTTGCTCTTATCCCTAAGTCTCTGTTTATAGAATTTCCCATGAACCTAATTCAGCCCTAGTGTGACATATTCATTTGATCCTTCAAACAATTCTGTGGAATACAAGGCACTGTGCACATTTATATGTAAGGAAATCAAGAAGTGGAAGGATAAGAGCCTAAGGTCAGACAAGGATGAGATGAAATCCTCCAGCCTGTGTGATATCAGCCTGTGTGATCAAGGAAGTTGGTTTTTGTTTGTTTGTTTGTTTGGTTGGTTGATCGGTTGGTTTTTGGGTCACACCCAGCAGCACTCAGGTTTACTCCTGGCTCTACTCTCAGAAATCATTCCTGGCAGGCTCGGGGGACCATGTGGGATGCCAGGATTCGAACCACCATCCTTCTGCATGCAAGGCAAATTGCCTACCTCCATGCTATCTCTCCAGCCCCAAGAGGTTGGGATTTTGTTCCTGTTTGAAATCAAGATAGCCCAGGACAGCTTGGGACCTAATTTTCATCCAAGAGCACTTAATCACCCATCTTGGGAAGATGAAACAGCCAGTACCAGAATTTAAATCCAAACCATCTTGTTTAGGGATGGGGGCATGTTTTAGAGAAATCAATTTAAATATTAAATTATATTTAATATTGAAGTCAAAATTACTCCAAATAATGCTTTGTGTATGAGAACCAGAGTTGGATTATTTTTTAGTGTTTTCAGGGCCGTACCCAGACACGCTAAAAGTCAAACCCAAGCCGTAGGTGCTATAACCCTCAATCACATTCCTGGGCCACAGATTATTCAGACACCAGTATGTTTCCTGAACCTCTGTTCAAAAAGCTGCCCAGTACCAAAATCAACTCTCAGTGTGAATGAAAATTGCCACATTACAGCAAATAACTTACAATAAAGGTGGGAAGAGACGCCATGGAGCACTACCTAAGTAATTATTCAAGTAGATTGCCTTTTTGATTCCAAGAGCTGGATCTATGATCTGTACTTTCAAAACTCTAGTGTGTTTTAGAGAAGACAACAAACATCGATGAGTGAAAGAGGAATATAGAGGCCACAGGCAGCATAGCAGATGATTGTAATCAGAACATAAATAAACTGCCAAGTGAGGAATTGGAACAAAACATGATTCTGGAAAGAGCGGAAATTAGGAAACCTGGAGAAAGGTGTGGAGGCATGGAAGAAACTTTAGGGCCTGTATTGGAAAATTGGTGGCTTTGAGCTATAGGTAGTTAATATTTTCCTGATCTTAAGATGGGGAGGGGGGAGTAAACTAAAAGGAAAGGGGAAGCTGATGTCCTCCTACTGCCCTTCCCTCCTCCCAAGCCCCCAACCTTGCATCCAGTTTCCCATCTCTTTCCAGGCAGTCCTGTTCCAGAGGTTCCCTCTGATGGAAATTGAGGCAGGGAGAAATTGTGAGGACATGTTTTCTTCACCCACTTTGCCCCTTCCCCAAATCACTTCTGACCCTACTGTAAGGAGACAATATTAAAAATAGTCCAAAATAACCCCACTCAAAACATGAATCAAAAAGGCACGGCTCCTGGACATGTTTTTAAAATTGCTTAGTTGCATGCAAGTCCCTTTAGTGCTCAAAGGACTTTAATAAAATTGATTTTCTGAGTATAGCCTTTTAGCAGCTACTGTATAAGCTTGAAATATGAACCCTTCATTGTTAAAAGTGTTTCATTTTTGCCCTGTTACTAATGATGAAGGGAATGTGTGGGTCTGGAATTCTCCATGGCTGACATTCTCATAATTAAATAGTGTTAATAATAAAGCTTTGCAGATTTTAAACAAACTGGCACAGAGGTGGAACAGTTTGCCGTATTTCATTTAGAGACCACAGCAATTAGTACTTAATGAATAGTACACAGCAACATATAAGGGAGTTATTTTTACACATCGTTTATTTGCCAAATCACAAAAGGTGACATTTCCATTCGGCTGATTGAAAATGATTCCCAGGATTTCTTCCGAAGGCCTCTGAAGTGATTGCATTGTGAAACCTACGAAATAAATTTAAAAAAAAATAGAGAGAATGTTAATTGTTTTTCATATCTGTAGTCTAATTTAGGCAGAAATCAGCAAGCACACTAATAGCCTTGGATGCCCAGTCCTACAACAATGGGTCAAAAATAGAAAGCTCATCATGGCTGATATATTTAGATGCCAGTGTTTTCTTTTTATAATTTTAGGAGCGATGTGTTCCTAAGCACGTTGTTAATCTTCCCTGAGAACTAAAATGAGTAGGGGGTGGGGTGTTTTTATAGAGGACTCTTGGGTGGGGTAACTCTGGGTTGTTGCCCAAGGAAAAATAACCATGCTTAACTTGAGGCAAGACACATAAATAAAACATGGTTCAACTATCAAGGTTGACTGTCCTATTATGGTCCATAATGAAGTTTCCAAAGAGAAGAAGAAATTGCTGCCTTTTTTTTTTTTGTGTGTGTGTGGTTTTTGGGTCACACCCGGCAGTGCTCAGGGGTTACTCCTGGCTCCATGCTCAGAAATTGCTCCTGGCAGGCACGGGGGACCATATGGGATGCCGGGATTCGAACTGATGACCTTCTGCATGAAAGGCAAACGCCTTACCTCCATGCTATCTCTCCGGCCCCGAAATTGCTTTTTAATTTTAAAAATAATTTTTAATTGAATAATCATGAGATACACAGTTACAAAGTTGTTCAGGATGGAGTTTCAGTTATACAGTGTCCAACACCTTTCACCTTTCACCACCTTTCCTACCACAACACCCCCATTGCCCCATTGTCTTCCCCATTGCCTACCTCTATGGCAAGCACTTTTCCTCTCTCTCTCTTTCTCTACCTCCCATTTTTCCTTTAGATACTGTGGTTTGCAATATTGTTGTTACTGAAGGGTTATCACACATTATCACTTTATCTCTTGTCCAGAGACCCTTTTCTACCCTAACTGCACTCCCCAGTTATTTGTGGTAAGCTTTTTATCATTAACCAGTCCCCCATGTCCTTGTCTTCAGGTATTTTTGTCATACTATGTTTATATATATATATATATATATATATATATATATATATCCCACAAATGAGTGTGATCATTCTATGTTTATTACTCACCCTCTGACTCATTTCTCTCCACATAGTATTCTCTATACCCATCACAATAGCCAGAATCTGGAAACAACTTAAGTACCCAAGAATAATTGAGTGAATAAAGATACTCCGGTACATTTACACAATGGAATACTATGCAGCTGTTAGGAAAAATGAAGCTATGAAATTTGCTTATACATGGATGGATATGAAGATATTATGTTCAGAAAAGTGAATTGCTTTTATTAATGATAGGTAGACTCTAGTACTTTTTTCCATTCTGGAATATAGAATTTACAATTGTTTTTTTGTTTTAGTTTTTGTTTTTTTGGGTCACACCCAGCAGCGCTTAGGGGTTCCTCCTGGCTCTAGGCTCAGAAATCGCTCCTGGCAGGTTCGGGGGACCATACGGGATGCCGGGATTCGAACCACTGTCCTTCTGCATGTAAGGCAAACGCCTTACCGCTGTGCTATCTCTCCGGCCCCAGAATTTACAATTGTTAAGACTTGATTTTTCTACAAATTACTTGGAGGAAGGAAAGGAAGGACATCTTGTCTTAACTAAACAAATCATCAAATTTTACCTGGGTGCATTAAAAACACAACTTTTCAGACTTCCACTGGATTGGAATTTCCAAGGAGTGAGTTTAGGTATTTCACTTTGTGGGGCTGGAGAGAGAGTTTAATAAACTTGGGCATGTGCTGGGGTACAAGTACCAGCATTTTGTATCCCTGAGCACAGCCTGGAGTGACCCTCAAAGCATAGACCAAGCCCCTGAGCACTGCCAGATTCCACCCCCCCCAAATAAATAAATAAATAAATAAATAAATAAATAAATAAAAGGAGTTTTACTTTGTGAAAATATGTCAGGTATTAATGTTAGCTGCTAAGTTTGGGCAACATCAGGGATCTCAGGGCTCCTTCAGTTCCAGAACAGTTCACAAAAGAGGGGCAGTGGGTTGGGAAGCAGCAGGAATAGGAGGAAACCTGTGGGTCCACTGCAGGAAATCTCAAGAAAGCTTTATCCACCATCTAGTCACTATTCCTGCAAGGTCATAATTTACTCTTTAACTTGATCCTGGATGAACAAGACTTGAAAGAAGCAACGTCTACTTAACAGGGCAAGATAGAAGGTGAGCTGGCACAGGTTTGTCAGAGACTCCCATGGGTAATGATAAATTGACAATTCGAGTTTTTCCATTGCTCCTCTCCCATGCCATAGATCCCTGACTGATACTGGGAGAGCTTCTCTCACTGGGTCTGTTATCATAAGCAAGAGAACGAAAGGATGTAACTGAAGGGTGCCTTCAAAGCTTTCCCTAATGCACACAGTACAGGGCAGCTTGCTGGAGGTTGGTCCTGACTCCTGCTTGAATGCTTCCACTAGATCCTGAAGTAGTACAAAAGTCAGGGAAAGAGCCTTTATTTGGCCCTTCCAGGTAAGTATGAAATACTTAATAAGCAGAAATCCTATTTAAATGAGTTTGGGAGGCTAAATCTCCTTTTAGACATGCTCAATAAGCAAACTATAGCATCCAACAACAAGCCTTGTGTCACCCTTCACCTCCCACCTCTCAGTGATGTTATTTCCCTGCCCTAGATGAAGGAATGTTTATTTTTGCCTGACAACAGTTCAGCCAAACAAGAATGGAATCAGACAACAAATGAGAAATCAGGACACATTCAACTCCTAGTTTTCATCAGTGAGCTCTTTGATTTTAACAATGCTTCTAAAATCCATACAAGTTGGTTAGCATTTTTGTTTGATGAATCACGAAGAGTTTTTTAAGTTTTGTTTTGGTTGTGGGTTCTGAATACCCATTTTGTAGATGAACTAGCTGGATGCCTTTGGACTGAGGTAAGAGGCCTAATCCAAAAATGGCCAGTGCTGGATTCATTTGAGTACTGTAGGGAATTAGACATAATATTTGAGAAATCAGGCAGGTTTTTGTTAATATACTGGTTAAGAATAGCATTAAAATAACTATTGTCAGAAGCTAGCTTACATTTAAATGTTTTCGTGTTTTACTATACCATCTAACCATTCCCCAAAACTTTTTCATTCTCTTTTTGAGGCCCATCATTAAATCTAAACCATATAGGAGCTGATTTGGAATACAATAGGTCTTACAGATGGCAGGTGAACAAACTGATCCTTCCTTATCACATATTTTACTGTATTAAATACTTCCCAGGGAACTTTTCACTCAATTTTTATCATCATCCTTGGTGATAAATTGGTGGCAAATAATGTCTCACTGGGCTGTTCATTTACGTTTTCCCAAAGATTAGAGATATTGACCATCTTCCCAGAGGGTCATCTTCTCATCTGTTTATTTATCTTAGGTAAAATACCTATTTCAGTCCTGTTTTTATTTTTTATTTTCTGGAGTTCTTTAAATATTCTAGATATTAATTCCATATCAGATACATGCTTTCAGTCTCAGGCCACTCACTGATTGTCTTTTCACTCTTGATGATGTGAAAGCATTTTATAAGTTTGCTCCTTCTCCTTCCACATGAAATTTTGGAAGGAACTTCTGAGGGTTTAGGAAAAGCTAAAATAGATCAGCCTAAGACTTAAGATTTTAAGACAACTTCTCTCTGGTACATGCTATATTCAATTGACTTCGACCAAGTCAAAAAAGAACCTTAAGAACACATTTGCTCTGATAAGGCCCCTAGACCTCTGACTGGAAATTACTGTCCATAGTGACTACTCATTAGGATTCTTCTACTCTTGCTACTCTAAAAAAGTTACCTCTATGATGTTTTCCTGCTATTTTCTGTACAAGCAATGTATATTTATTGTATGTTTTTAAACTGCATTGCTAGCTATTTTCCCCAACAAGTTTCCTGATTAATAACTAGAATATGTATAACCTGTTCCATCATTTTATTTATGTTGGGATAAAACCAGACCCCCCTGCTTCCTCTCTTTGAAGCTGTTTACCCAGCCTAGGTTGGTGGAAATCCTTTTTTGCATTGTCAATAAAATCCTCCTTTCTATGTGGTTGTGCCTGTGCTTTTTTAATTTTTTTTAGGACAATTGTGTTCTTTGATGCACAGTTTATATAAAAAGTTGTTTGAATAAGTTTACTTTATCTTTCTTTTGCTGCTTGTGCTTTCAGTGTCAAAGCCAAAAAAAAAAAAAATCAGTCTGAGCGATTCTAACAGCCAAATTTGGGTACCATACATCTAGTACCTTTTTGGTGTGTGTGGAGGGATAAATCTTGTAACCCTTGCTTTCCTCTTTAGTTGTTTTGTTTTGTTTTGTTTTGTTTTGTTTTGTTTTGTTTTGGTTTGGTTTGGTTTGGTTTGGTTTGGCTTGGTTTGGTTTGGTTTGGTTTGGTTTGGGGTTATGCTTAGGGGTTACTTCTGGCTTAGAAATCGCTCCTGGCTTGGGGGACCATATGAGATGCTAGGGGATTGAACCACAGTCTGTCCTAGGCTAGCACAGGCAAGGCAGAGGCCCTACTGCTTGCACCACTGCTTAGGACCCCCTCTTTAGTTGTTTTTTCAAATAAAAAACACACTCAGAAAAATCTATCTGAGATTGAAACAGTGAAGATATTTGAACAAGAAGTTCTCTTCTAGAGGGATCTGTTTGGCCAAGATTCCCTCTGCAATAGCTCCACTGACTTGCAAAGCACTGCTGCAGAGAGTGACCCTGCCATTCTTTCAAAATCAGACACTAAATCCTAGAAATGGATCTTTGGGAGTCAACAGTCCCTCTGCTGCCTACCCCTTAGTGCTAGTGTCTCTGGAGGCAATTGCAGGAGATGTGAAGATTATGAAAGATTATTATTAGGGTTTGAGGCCCTCAGATGATCACATAGGAGGCCACTAGCCTTTAAAGACTTTGGGGAAAGAATAAAACCAAGGCATTATCTTGCCCTTCCCCTGCACCAGGCTCAAGACTCAAAGGACCCAACTCAGACAACAACCAGCTTGCGGCTTCTACTGAGATGACCCAGGATCTAACCCAGAGTTAATGATCGGATCTCCCAGGAGACAGTTCAGCAGGATCTAAGGCCTGATCAGACTCTAAATTAAATGTGTATCACTGAATCCTCTCTCCTTGGCAACCACCTACAAAGGAAGACCCACACCAGGAAAGTTCGTAATTTAAAAAAAAAAAAAAAAAAAAACAAACATGTAAGACTGACTTGCAAAGCAAGCAACCTGTTCCATGTTGAAATCCCCCATATCTCAACTTGGGGTTCCAAGCAAGTAGTTCCTTGCTTGTACTTTCTAGGGCTCCCTCCTCTCTGAAGAAACCTGCCTTCTTTCCTGAACACATTACCATTCCTCTTTTCCCTATTTTGATTTCTTAAAATAAAATGATTTACTGTAAGTCTCCTTCAGAACTTGTTTTCTGCAAGCAAAAAACCAGGAAAACCTTAGCAGAGTTCAGGACTAACTATATATTCCCTGCAAAAAATAAAACTTTACTCTAGCTTGAGGACCCCAGTACTCCCCATAAATAAAATGTGGGGAGTGAGAACCCATTCCCAGACTATGCAGATCAAATGAGCCTCGTGTACAGTTTGATTGATGCCTTAGTGAAGCTAGTAGGATCTTAGGGTCCACATGACAGACCAGTCTAACTTTCCAGGTCAGGCCCTCACCTGGGGAACTGGAAGTGGGCCAGGCAGGAAGGCAGAGCACACTCTATTGGGGATACTATCTCCCAGGTTCCCACATTACCCACCAATTACAAGTTAAAGTGGTAAGAGCCGCAGACTCCTGGGGGTCCAAATTCCATCTTGGTGTAAAGTTCAGTGAAGAAAGGATTTCTGAGTGTACAGAAAGCTTTGGAAGGAACATATTCTTTATCTTTTATTTATCATTATTGTTGCTATTGTTATTATTTTATTAGTTAACTATATTTGGAAGATATTTTTGTTTGTTTTTGCTTCCCCTAGAAGTGCATAGGGGCTTCTCTGGATCAGAGATTGGGAATCTTTTGGTTCTTTTGGTTCTTTTGGTTCTTGGAGAACACAAAACTGAGGATCAAGTCCCTGATTAGCAAAGCATGAGTCCCCACCTTTTGAGGCATCTCCTTGTCCACTTATTCTGTCATTTTATTGATTTATTACATATTACACTGTTTTAGCAAGGAAACCCTGTTTTGTTTGAGGGACACACCTGATAAGGCTTAGGTTTACTTCTGACATTATATTCAGGAAATCATTCCCGGCAATACTCAGGGGACTTCTAAGGGTGCTGGGGATTGTACAAGGCAAGTACTCTACCTGCTGTACTATCACTCCAGTCTCTATTCTGTCACTTTAAAGTAACTTACACAGCTTTCAGTAGATAGTAATGTGGGCGAGATTGATTAATATACAATTACTCCTGGTAAATAATGGATCCTAAAAGAAATAATGGTCAAGAAAAGGAACCAGTTTAGTTTGCAATCCTATTCCAATTCTAGCTCAGTATCAATAAGCTGACACCAGAAGCAAATGATGACCCCTAAAGCTGCTGGCTGTTCATTCACTAAGGAATAATTTTACATTGCATTATTCTCCATTAAAACCAATTTAGTAAACTGGCCTTTTGATGAGCTTAAAATTAAAAGGAGGAAGAACATCAAGAAAAGGACAAAACAGAGGCCATCATCTGAGCATCTGGGGAGCGGAACTCAGGGGGGCAAATTGCCACTTTAATTAAAGATAATGTCTTGATTCACTTTCAAAATGAGACTGTGGAAGGTGCCTGGGAAATTTTCCCTGGCTAACGTGTCTGGCTCTTTCGCCAACCAGACAACTTGTGTCGCCGGAATTTCTGATGGCATGGAGGAAGAGCTGGCTGCTTCCCAGGCCAGCTGCCCACACCCCACTCTGCTGGACACTGCCCAGTGGGAAGGAATAGGTCTTGGTGCTCCATAAAGACTTGTCCCAGAGGCTGGGCAGGAAGGTCCTGCTTCACTCAGTGGTCATGGACTTTTATTTAACATAGACATGGGATCAGCATACCAATGCCTAGTTTACTTCACTTTTGAGGAGTACTTGCTTTGGCCAAGCCCAAGCCAAATTCATGAATTAACTTCTTTAATTCACTTTATTTATCTAATGTGATAAATGTCATTATTACCTACATTTCACAGACAAGAAAGCTGAGAAACAGGATGAGGAACTAATAGGACTCATATAAGATGGTACAGTGCTAAGATTTAAATCAAGGTTATCTGACTCTTAAACTAACCACTAAGATACATTGCTTCTTAAAAATAAGTCTTTCCTTCCTTCCTTCTTTCCTTCCTTCTCTCCCTCCTTTCCTCCTTCCTTCCTTTCCTCCCTCTTTCCTTCCTTCTCCCCTCCCTCCTTCCTTTCTCCCTCTCTCCCTCTACCTCCCTCCTTCCTTTCCTACTTCCCTCCCTCCCTCCCTCCTCCCCCCCCCCCCTCCCTCCCTCCCTCCCTTCCTTCCTTCCTTCCTTCCTTCCTTCCTTCCTTCCTTCCTTCCTTCCTTCCTTCCTTCCTTCCTGCTATACCCAACAGTGCTCAGGGCTTACTTTTGCTCAGGGATCATACCTGATTATGCTCTGGAGACCATATGGGTTTCTGGGGATGGAACCGATAGGGTTCAAGGAAAGTGTCCTACCTACATTGCTATTTCTCATATCCAGCTTTGTCTTTCTTAAGTTTATGTATCAACAGTGGGGGACATTGAATATTAGATTAAGGGGATTGAACTTAAATTTTGTGGTTCCCATTATAAATTTTCCATACATTGGAATTCATGAATAGAAAATTTAGTAGTTATGTGTTTTCCAAAAATATTAATTAGAAATCTATTTAGCTTGCATATATATGCAATCAGATTAAAAAGATAATACTTATTTATGAAAAATACTTCTAATTAATTTTATGCTTTGTAGCGAAAATAATGCAGGATGCATTAAATGATCCACACATGGCTAAGGGGATAAAACAGATTTCTGAACTTCCATACACAAGCCTTCTGCTCCTAAGAAGCAGACAACTCAGTAGTGGAAAAACCGAAACCAAAAGTGTTTTTTCCCTTTATTGGGAAGTGCAAGACCATAGCCTGAGGTGGAAAACAAGGAGGGTGAAAAACCAATGGAAAGGATGCTTCCATTCAAAGGTGCTTCCAACCAAAGAATAACAAGCATATCTTGTATATGATGGAAACCAGTTAACCCAACAATGTTTTTACATATTATCAGACATTGCTCTAAGCTCTCTACATTTTTTGTTTGTTTTTGTTTTTGTTTTTTTTTGTTTTTTGGGCCACACCCGGCGGTGCTCAGGGGTTACTCCTGGCTGTCTGCTCAGAAATAGCTCCTGGCAGGCACGGGGGACCATATGGGACACCAGGATTCGAACCAACCACCTTTAGTCCTGGATCGGCTGCTTGCAAGGCAAACGCCGCTGTGCTATCTCTCCAGGCCCAGCTCTCTACATTTTAACTTAAGTTTTTTGGTAGCAAGTCTCTGGGTGGTATTCAGTGACCATAGGAAGCTATAGATGAAAACCTAGGGCTCACTCATGATAAGCATCCAGCCCTTTGATCATTTTGTGGCCCTGCTTTGCACATTAAACTCTTTTAGATCTGAATAATCTAAAAGGGGCTGAGAGATATTTACAGGAGTTAAGGCTCTTGCCTTACATGCAGCCAACCCCCAGCACCATATATGATCCTCCAAGCACCACCAGAATTGATATCTGAGTACAGAGCCAGAAGTAACCCCTGAGCATCACGGAATATGGCTCTGCAAACCCCCAAAATTACAAAACAAAAATGAAACTCTCCTCACTTAGAAATTAGGACACCTGAGCAAAGGTTTCCTAGATCTCAGTCAGCTGGGGCAGAGCAGGGTTCTGAACTGAGATGTTTGTTTCCAGGCACTGTTTTTCTCTGTCATGCTAAGTGACTCATAATGTAGGAAGTGGCTCTACAAACTGCAGGGGTCTATCTAGGTTGGAGCTGTGTCCCTGACATTTCAGAAGCAGTTTGAAATACGCTCTTCTCATGCAGTCCCTGGAAATACTGCTCAGAGCCAGCTGATGTCCACATGTGAGTCACTGGCAGCGACTCCTCCATATTCCCAGCCAATGGGGCAGGAATCCCAGCATATTCCATGGATTGGGTGTCCACATGAGACACCCCTCCAGCTCTAGATGCCCAGCCTCACTTGAAGAGGGGTGTAGTTTCTCTGGTTGCTCCCATTCTGGAAGCCAAGAAGGAGCAAGAATTGATGCTACCTTAGGCTGTCTCTGGTACAGGATGTTGTCTCCTCCCTGGGGCACATGATTAAGCCTCCTTCCTGATTGAGAAGACCTTCAAAAGCTCACTCATCAGCAAGTATTGGCTCAGGGTCAGAGTTGCGGTCCACATCACACTGAAAGGTTCCTATTTGCACCTTGACACTTGGGCTGGTGAGTCCCTCCATGCAGTACCTTCACCAGGATCTACATCCTACCTACGAGCCCCAATTGCCTTCTCACCACCTCTGCCAAGGCAGGGACCCATCCTGGGCACCTTCCCATACACTGTGGTCTCTTTAAGCATCTTTTGCCTGATCCAGAAGAACCAGGGTGGGATGGAGGGATACTGTCAACAGCTACAGCTTTATCATTACTTTCTCCTCACCTTCCAACTAAAGGGCCCTGGACAAGCCCCATAACAGTATTTTGCAGATATCACCTTATCTGCAAAAGGTGATAGCAGACACCCTGAACTGGCTGTGCTGTAAGGGTAACAGTATAAAATAATGTATCTCAACTTTTTAACTATGAAATGCTTGATGAGTTTTGACCAAGATTCCTAAGATACCACTGGGATAGCAGAGAAGTTTGGAGACTTGCAAATCTCATGTCCCAATCCACCATGCATGCCTGTTCTGTGTGGGATTGGGTGCAGAGTAGCCACCATGACTTCTGGACACTGCACTGTCTTTTCTTGGATAGATACACTTTTCCCTTCTGGCCTAGACAAACTGGGCTTCTTTACCTAACAGGAGGAGCGATTCTTCACCCCAAAAGAGGATGACATTCTTAGAAAGGCGTCTCCAATGAGGCCCTTTGCAGGCAGAGAGAAGACCATCGCGATTCTTAATGACACATGCACAAAAGCTCTTGTGACCACACATAAGAAAAGTTGAACCCTGTGCCCAGTGTAATTCACTTCCTTTATTGACCGGGGTTCTTGCCCCCACCCCCCACCCATGCCTGATCCCTTTGCATTTGTCAGCGGCTCAGAGACCCCTGGCATTCAGCATGATTTGTAATGTAAATTATATAATTGTACTTTCACATATTTTAACATCAAATGAAATGATTGACTACAGAATCGGAGCTGTCTACAGGTGGGGGTCAATTACCATCTGAATAATCACAGTGCCACACAAGAATAGCATAGCCGCTGAGCGTGACATATTTTTATCTCTATGCATTTCAATGAAGTCAGGCTGGTACATAAAAGGTTATCACCTAGGAAACATATTTTCCTAAGCACAAGTTAAACATGCAAGTGAGATCAGCAAAGATATTCAATTTAGCCAGTCAACCCTAACCTATTAATATTTTAACAAAATCCAGTGAGGATAATTTTTTTCTTTGATCCCATTTCATGTGAGCAGCCGGGAAAGGGAAGAAAAATTAAAAACAAAATAGTCAAGCATACAGAATGAGGTTATGTATTAAGTGGGCTATTTAATGTTTCTGGCATTTCATAGCCCAGGGGAAAGTGTGGATGGATTTAACAATCAAGAGCTGTGTTCCCTTGGCCACAAAGTTCGAGAAACATAAAATAATCTATACTTCCAAGCTGACAAATCGTACCTGACATCCGGCTTCATCTCACCGGGACTTCCGAGATCAGCATTAATCATGTGTTACAGGGAGTAAAAAGAAAAGTAAATCACACTACGCTGGAAAGTGAGATGGAAGGTCTTCGGGCAAGGATTTTAATCAATAAAATGTGGGATGATAACCAGGAGCTATTGTTTTAATCTTCAGATATGAAAAGAAATGGATGCAAAACATAAGGCCACCAAGGGCAAAAATTGGTGCCTGCGATGTTGGGGAAGCTTTAACAGCTCCACGTGCTTTATCCATTTCCTTGTGATGAGAATCTCCATGTTCTTTCCAGTGACTCTGTAGTTCCGCCTGGGCCGGAGTCCATTTTTATAGGGAGTGAATGTCTCCCCAGTCTGTGGGTCTGGGGTCTGTTCGTTCTTCATCTTGTCCTGGCTCCTCTATTTTTCTCTTGAGTCCCTCTTTTCCCTCCCCACTACCCACTCAGAACCAATAAATTGGGTTGGGTTAACTTCACAAATGTGTTTCTGGGTTGACTCAGGGAAGTGTATGTAAGTCATTAAGGTCTGTGAAATGCAGCTAGGTGAGCTCTGTGTAGTGTTATTATGAAGGAAATTGTTAGTGGTTGAACTCTGACCCATCTCAAAATTCATAGGTAGAAGTCCTAACTCCCAATACTTCCAGGCATGACCTTATTTGGACATAGGGTCATGGCAGATCTAATTAGTTAAAGTGAGGTTATCCAAGAATAGATGGAGCCAAATCCAATATGGCTGATGTCCTCACAGAGTCCTCCATATTACTGTGGAGACTTGGACATAGACAGAAACATGCATTGGAAGAACATGTAAAGCTCTTACAAGTCAAAGAACATCCAGGATTCTAACAAATTTCAGAAGCTGGGGGTGAGGGGCAGCCCTGAGAGAACCCACTAATTCCTATTGTTGGTGCTGTTCCATTTGTGGTTCTTTTTCAGGATAGCTGACTAACACAGAGGTCTACTCTCTCTCTTTGTCCGTATTCTTGGAACTTTAAAAAGTAGCTGGCCATGTGCTTTGGTTGAATATTTTCTCCCCAATCAGCTTCTGATCCCTCAACAGTGGTATTAGAAAGTTGGAGGCCTCCTACATAGTGGGGGTTAGTGTTTTAGAAAGAGACCCCAGAGAGATCCCTCTTCCCTTCTTCCATGTGTGGGCAAAGTAATAAGTCTGCAAGATAGAAGTGCCCCCACTCAATCACACTGTCACCCTGAGCTCCAGCCTCAAAAAAAAAAAATTCTGAAATCTAAAAACAACCCAGGAAGAACCTAATATGATTGTTACTTCTTCCGCCTGAAAATGTGATCAACAATCAGAAAATTGAGCAAATACCGGCATCTCTTTTGAGGTGGAAGCTGCTTAAACCCCTGGATCTAACCAGACCTGACATTATTAACCACAGTTTTATGGTTAGGTCAGTGATAAAACTCCCTCTTTTACTTAAATAGGTTAGAATTGAATTTTCATCCCTGACAACTAAAGGAACCCAAAATGATTTATTCTGAAAGCAGTCAATGTGATCTAAGGATGAATTAATAGACACGGCATCTTTAGAAGTAAAGATAGAATCTTATTAATTAGAACACAGGATGGCTGCTTTTAGTTTGAGGCATCATACTTCTAAGAGCTGCACCTAGATGCAAGCAGAGTGATTGGGTGATGATAGAACCGGACTGTGAATCACAGGTGCCATAAGGGATGCTGGTCCTAGGCAAGAAAAACGGTTTATAGAAAACATGATCGATGACCTCAAATATACACAGGAATGGCAGTGAAAGGAAAGTGAGGGGGGGCATTGATTCACATTTCTCCAGAAGAGAATTAGGAAGCCAATGGAAGACAGAAATAAAGCAGAGTGGTTTTCTAAAGCTCCCTGCTATTGACAAGGAGGGAGATGCCCTGGGCAAAAGGGAGGCTTTGTCCTTGTGCTCTATTCTGTCCACTGATTGGGACCCATTGAGCAAGGTAGATTTGCTGGATGACCTTGTGGTCCTTCTAGCTTTGACTTTTAGCTCTAGCATGCTTTCACTAAATCTCATATAAAATTCAACACTCCATATTCCATTTTAGAACCTCACTTCTTCCATCTGTAAAATTAGGATGTTGGAACTGATGATCTGGTAACTTTTTTTCTGGATGAAACATGCCATGATCCTATGATGGATGTCCACTCTATTCTTTGGGCTTCCATCCAGCTCTTTGGTGGGAGTTAAGCTTGCATGGAAAGCACCATGTCACATAACTAATCTTTGGTTCAAAAATGACTGCTGCTCTGGGTGAGGGGACTGTTAGAGGCATGAGAACACAAAGCACAAAGCAAGTGTCACTTCATTTTAATTAAGTGACCCTCTCTGCAGCTGAGAACCAAAGCATGATACTAAACTTATCATCTATATAGTTTTATTTTTTTTACAGATAGTTCACATTAAGCACACATTATGCTAAAATTAGTTGGGTATTTAGGTAAACTAGATGTAGAGAGTGATTAAAGCCTCTAGTTAGACTTTCTTGGGAAGAAGTTGAGATTTTGCACTTAGATGCAAAAAAGTGGGAAATTGAACTTGCCTCTCAGCCCCAGGAGACCATCTTCATTGTTGTCATTCTTTTGAAGGCCCTGGTTAGATTGCAGACACCCAACTACCCATTCAGCCCAGCTATTAAGTCTGGTATTAGGGTAAAGTTCAGACAAAGTGAAAACATTTTTCTAGCTTGCCCCAGCATGGAGGGTTGGGTCAACAGGACAAAGACATTTCTGTTTATCATTGTGCATGAACTCAAGAGCTGAGTATGGCATTTTTGACCCATTGAGTCTATGAACCCTTTCCAAACTATACTGGAGGGACTTCCATGCTCTTATTCTCTAAGACTTTAACATCTGCATATGCAAGGGTAGGGAACATCTGGCTCATAAGCTATATATGAAATTAGAATCTGACCTTAGTGCTTTACAGAACAGATACCAATGCTTCTCGTTGGTACCCACAGTCTCTCTGCCTGTAGGGTATAGTCTGCGAATGATGTTATAAATATCCAAACAGCCCTTGGCAGATAAAAAGTTTCCCCACCCCTGGCCTTGGCCTAATTAAGTCCTTCCTCAATGCTGAATTATTTTCCAAATCAACAACCTTTTCTTAAAGCACAATATTTTAAAAATACTGTGAAATTTGAACAGGAAAGCCATATGTTGGGAGCACCAACAGCTGCCCTTGGTTCAAGAGTCATGCCAGTACCGACCCCACTTCTGAACTGAGGTAGGGAGGGAGAGATCTGGAGGGAGGTGGTCTGACTTCTCAGAAAGGAATCATCACTCATGCTAATGAACCTTTTGATCTCAGATTCCAATGGACTGTTACCAGAAAACAGTCTTACAGTGGAGGTCTCCCCAGAGTGAAACACAAGAACCTTCTGAACATGGTGGCAGCCATGAGGTTCCACACTCTCAGGAAGGACCCCCTCCCACCACCTGGGATGCTCCAGCAAGGGTCTGTCTCCTCTGACCCCAGGGCTGGAATTGTTATTATCTGCTTCCAGGTGGCAATAAAGAGAGGGTAGTGTTTGTCTCAGGCTGAAAGCCTGAATCCATGTTTCCTGGTTCTATTTCTATTGGGACTGGAGGCAGAATGTCATGAAGAGCTGTGGATACTCTCAAGGGAATTGCTGCCTGATTTTTCAAACTCCTGGTTGTCAATTCCAAGGTGCTGTGCAGTTCCTGGACCAGAAGGATCAGGTTCATCTAGAATCTTGCTAGAAACATGGACCCTCTCTTAGATCTTCTACACCCAAATCTAGAAGAGGGATCGAAACTCTGTGCTTACAGACACTCCTGAGGACCCAATAGGCACTCCAGACCCACTAGCTCATTTCTAAACTCCAACCAATCTCCTGTCATTCTGGTTTGAAAGTTTGAACGTCCAAAGCCCCCACAAGTTGGTTGGAATGGAAACTGCCTTGGCTGGCTGTAAGCACACAGGAATAAAGACTGACTCCCTCTCCCCTTTATGACAGCCCCGAATTTTCTGCCAGTCACTCATCAGTGGTGCAGCGCTGAGCTGAGCTGAGCCGTGAGGCTGATTATATTCTGGGACTGGGTGACCAGTTGACTCTAATCCTGTAATCTTTGGAAAACAAAGAGCCTAAGTCTCCTGCGTGTCTGGGGTAAGCAGAAGGGGCCCAGCGTAGTGGGGGAGGGGGTCCCATTTCGTTTGTGTTATGCCAGACGGACTATGAATGTGTCTGTATGTTCTCTTTACCCCGCCAAGTTGCTCCCTCTCGGATTGAAGCACTCTGCTGAGGGACATTAATATGCAAAGAAAACAAACTTCACCAGAAAGACAGAAAGAACAAAGAGGCAGTGATTAGGGATTGGGGAGGGGGCAGGAAAGGGTTCTTTTCCTCATTCCTGCCAGTACTCCAAGACCCACCACCAAAGAGCAGACTGCCGGAAGAGGATCCCCCCAGCTGGCAGAGCTCCCCAAAGCCCTGCACCCTCCATCCTGGTTGTTTTCTGCACAGCAAATCTATTTACAAGCACGGCTGCCCCCAATGAAGCAGGGAAAAGAGACAGACAATAGACATCAATGCCAGAGTTTGCAGAAGGCAGTTCTGGGCAAAGTTAGATATGACACGTGATAGAAACCCAGGAGCTTGGCACAAGAGGGTCCCTGGCTACAAAAAACTCATGTTTAATCCTTCATTGGCCCAGTTCAACAGCTTTATTTTAAAGGCAAATTTGTGGCCACTAAACAAAAATTGAAATTCCATACCCAAATTCTGGATCATCATCACCCTCCATCACAAAATATCAGAAATCCATCCTCCTCCCCACCGGCTGAGTCCCTTTTCATGGAGCAACCAGAGCCCCCTCCCTCCCGTCAGCTGCTTTTTTTCCTGGCACCCCGAGAGTGTAAGCACTAGAGTGTGCCAGCCCTAATGGAAACAAACCCTGAGTTCATAGCACGTAGCAGCCCAAACCCAATTCAGGTTTAGTTCTAGGCTCTGGAAACTTGGTCTCCCTGTGGGCCATCTGCAAGGAAATGTTGATATTAAATTAGTATCTTTAGACGCCGAGTCATGAAGAGGTCTGAAATCAATAGCTTTGTAAGTGTTCACATTCTCTTGCCAATAAAATCGAATGGAAAGCGTAATAATCTATAAAATGGCAGTTAGGAAGAACAACTCAGTGCATAACTGCAGAGTCTGTACTCACAAAAAGGTGTCCTGTCTCTAAGAATTTCTAAGTGCTGGGAAGTCAGGGACTAGACATGATGACTATGTACAGGGCCTCCCACAAAGTCTGCTCGAAAGCAACACCTGCCAGATCATTGATGGGCAAATGAACCACCATATTTCTGAAGCGTCAACTTCCAGGCATCGTTCTGAGTCTATACAAGTACAAGGAGTGAAGAGCTACACTAACCCAGGAAGAAATGGAGGCACAAGTCTGCTTCTTGCCATGCTAGAGTTGCCCAGCAAGCCAGCAGGGCAGCAGAAGGAAGACCCAATCACTACTCTATCCTACCTCCTCTTAAGCTCTATCTGTGGATCCATTTAGAGGGTTAAAACTAATAAAGGAAAGCTCCTCAAGCCCAGCGGGGCCTTTGAATCTTTCTCTGATGCAAAGTAGGTACCCCCTAAAAGCGTGTTAAATTTAAATTATTAAAATGATTGCTTCTCTGAGAATAAGAACAGAGGACTCTTAAAAAGACCCTGTCATCTAAAGAAAAAGCCAGAAGTTAGGAATTTAAAGACTCTCTTGAGGTTTGCTTTCTGTTTTGGCTTCCTCTTTAGCTGTGCCTCAACCTTTATAGTTTCCTTCTCTCCCTCACCCCAGCCTTTGCCTATAAAAATTAAGAGAATACTTTCTCGAGATTATCCTTTTCGTGAGGACATTTGAAGGAGGAAAACAGAAAACGTGTAAATATTGATAGCAATACCTGTAATTTTTATAAGTTGAAAGGATGATTTGAAGGGCTAGAGAAATAGTACAGAGGGTAGGACTCTTGCTTTGTATGAGACCAACTTGGGTTTGATCCCTGGCACTCCATATTTCCCCAGGCACTGCCAGAGGGTAACCCCTGAGCACAGAGCCATGAATAAGCCCTAAATACTGCTGGGTATGCTTCTCTCTCAAAATAAGAGAAAAGAAATAAAACGTTGTTTGTAGTTCACCATGTCATTGTCTCCCCCAACCCCTACAAAGTTCCCTGTTAGCAGACCCCAGCCCAAGGGTGGTTGTTAGTGCATCAAATGAGGAGAGCTAAGCCAGGAAGCACTTCAGTGCTGGCCCAGTGTGGCAGAGCTTGCTGAAAGTGAGAACTAATGGCCCTAGGACCTGCCTATTTCAACAAGGTCGAATGTGCTCATAGGACAGGAACTGAGGCCAAGGTGGAGAAGATGGGGTGGACACAGGATATTGCTACAGACTTGCTCTGTGAAATTTGGGAGGGAAGGAGAGAGAGGACATGAAACATATAGCAGGAAAGCACAGGACCAGGCAAGAGATTCCCCCAGGGTGGGAAAGGGTAGGGTTCTTAAAGCAAGTATGAAGTCCTGAGCAGAAAGTAAGGAGAGGCAAAGCCAAGGGTCCCTGATGATGGCACTGGGGAGAAAATTCAAAGTGAGTACCAGGAACAGCCATGAGGTGCTATCAGGGCAGGAATGGGTGGAGAAACAAAGGGAGCTGAGACCTCAAATGCCTGAAGATTCAAACCTTTCCTTCAAATGTGAAGACCAGGAGGTGTTCTAGAAGTAGAGAACACAGAGGTGAATCCTGACTTCAAATTACCAAGAGCTGCTCTTCCTGTTTCTATGGCTCATTTGAATCCTGGAAAAGGGAATGAAAAGAACTCCATAGTCCGGCCAGCTGCATGCATTGGATCTGTTGGGACCCTGCTGGGGTCTTCCTGAGGATGGCTGAACTGAGGCCAGGAGACTGAGAAGGAGAAAGAGCCCTCCATGGCCTGAGGCCTGCAGTCAGGTCACTGATGATGTAAAGTGGAGCATGATTTTCCCCTCCCAGGTTCTGGTGAAGCATCTTAGTTCTCTGGCAGGTGAGGGTGCTACAGCCTGCTACATGAATGTCTGCTTGGGTATTTATGCAGAGTTCTCTCTTCTTCTCTTCTCTTCTCTTCTCTTCTCTTCTCTTCTCTTCTCTTCTCTTCTCTTCTCTTCTCTCTTCTCTTCTCTCTTCTCTTCTCTTCTCTTCTCTTCTCTTCCTCCTCTCCTCTCCTCTCCTCTCCTCTCCTCTCCTCTCCTCTCCTCTCCTCTCCTCTCCTCTTCTCTCCTCTCCTCTCCTCTCCTCTCCTCTCCTCTCCTCTTTTCTCCTCTCCTCTCCTCTTTTCTCCTCTCCTCTCCTCTTTTCTCCTCTCCCCTTCTTCTCTCCTCTCCCTTCCTTCTCATTACCTTTCACACATCTCTGAGGCTTCTTTCCCAATGGCTCCAGCAGGTTTCCCATGAATAGATCCCTGCTTCCTGCGCCCACACCTCTCGTTTGGACTTGGAGCCCAGCACATCTCCACCATAGTCTTGGGTGGCCAAGCTTGCCTCACCACAGTCATAAAACTTAGAGAACTAAATCCACACAAGGGGAATTAGGCCGCTACAAGTCATTTCAGGAAGGAGATAAATTATTGCTCCTTAATACATTATTTATCATGATTCTCTCAGCTTTCTTGTGGGACTAGGAACTGAGCCAGAAATGAAAAGAAGCTCTTATTTATTTACTCACTGTTGCATGAATGTAGACAATAAAGTGTATTGATGGGGCCAGAGCAAGAGTAAACTGGTTAAAGTGCAAGCCTTACATGGAGCTGACCTGGGTTCCATTTCTGGCACCATATAGTCCCTGAGAGCATCACTGCATGCAGCCCTAAAGGTTCTTGAGCCTGGCAAGATGGCCCAGGTGATCCCTGGCATGCAGGGCCTGAGCAATACCATATTCTCACTCCATAGCACTAAACTGATGGCATGGTTGGCTGAGAATCACCAAGAATGTTCTCTGGGTCCCTTGAGCACCTCTTGGGAGTGTCTCCCCCTCAAGATCTCTGAAGTGTTTGTGTTCCAGTGTGAATTTCCATTTACCGTGTTAGTTGGGTCTGGCTACCCTGTCTTCAGTCTCCAGACCCCAGCTGAGAAGGGCTGAATTCCAGTTGTACTATGCTGAATTCCAGTTGTACTATACCTCACAGCTTCCAGTTCTTTTCCAAAACACACCCAAAATGTGCTCGATGAGTCTCGGTCCTTAAGTAATCTATATAGTTCTAAAAGCCTCTATCATGGTCTTAAATAAAGTAGCTACTTCATTTACTCCCAATTGTACTCACGAGTGTCTGTTGATAAGAATACCTCCCTCCTACTGCACCACAGGCTCCTAAGAGCTAAGCTGTGTTTTTCCAGACTCACAACATGCACAGGCAAACCTATAGCTTCACTACCTGCTTCCAAAGGAATTCACACATAACTACTTAGACTCCATATAGATATGGGCATCTAATGTATGCATAGCTCCGTGGTCCTCCAAGGTCAGTAAGGGATGCTCCATGGAGGGGGGGTGTAGCCAGTTCCCTGTCTGGGTCATTGACACAGTTTTCCAACTTTTGTTCTGAAAGACCATTACATGGACAATCCTGTGAGTACCTGTCAGGGAAAATGTGGGATTGCAGGGAAAGGAAGGTTTGTAGAAATGACTAGATCAGAGGGAAGTGCCTTCCATTTTGTACTATGTTCAAGTACTAAACAAGGGGTATCAGTAGACACACTTAGATCTGGGGTGCTGATTTCAGTCAGCTCCTTCACAGTTGAGGGGATAAGGTGCAGAGAGAGGAAGTGATATAGCTTTAAGCTGGCACACTGGCCAGATTTGAGATACTCCTTGCCACCCATTGCAAGGGGCCCCAGCTGTTCTGTCTTGCTCCCCCTGCTCACACCTCTGCCTTTGTGGGATACTAATCCAAGGAGCCCAAGGCTTGTCTCTGGGGTTGTCAGCAGGGCCCAGGACAGTTCAGGGGGTGAGGTGGGGCTGATGCCCTGCTCTTCGAGCACTAGCATCGTGATTAGCACCTTGGTGGAATGACTCAGCCAGGAAGGCCATGGAAGTGGAATTACCAATCCATCCTTGATGATTTTGAAATGATAGAACTTTAAAATAAAATCAATCAATGGAGAACAATAAAAAAGTGCTGCATAGTCCACCTCAAATAACAAGATAGATGGAGCTAACATGACACATTGGCCCAAGCACATGAGATGGAGAAGAAAGAGGGAGCTGCTAGAAGAAAAGCCAAGCTTTTCCCCCAGTGTCTGCTATGCAATCCCACACTCTGGCCTCATGCTCTGTCCACAGTGGGATAGGTTCCCACCACTTCCCGGCTTGTACTGAGCTAATGATTTCTCTCTAACCTGCTAACACCTTCACAGATTGCCCCCTTCTTTCAGGGCCCCCCTCCTTCATTCTCATCTCCAGGCTTTTCCCTTAACTGTCCCTTATTTTTTCATTATTCACATTTCTGGATCAGATTCCTTCTCCCTGACACTAAGTCTCAAATGATGCTTTACTGGCACCACCATAAAACTATTTTCCCCTCTGCTGGTTCCTTCAAGGACAACGGAAACCCCAAGATTAGTCACCCTTAGGGAATTCCCCTCCTTTGAAGCCAATAGTATTTCCAGTTTGTGGTCTAAAATTGGAATCTTTATTTTGTTCCCCAAATAAAGCTAATGGGCCCCAGAAAGGTGAGGGGACCCTGGTCTGAGGTGCCAGCATTTCTGGAATCCTTGAGCAGTTGTTGGCTCTTCTTGAACTGTCTCACTAGGTTTGATGTCTGAGGGCCTGCTAAGGAGGCAGGTCAGCCAGAAGATGAGGGAGAGGTCTAGGCCCAGAATTATTTTCCTCATGTGTGGGACTTAATTTATACAGCAAGGTAGCAACAAAAGGCCAAATGTAACACAAGATCAACAAAACTAAGTGCATATGTGGGGATGTATGTGAAAGGGGGAGCACTGGAAACTTTGGGGAGGGAAGTGTAGCTATTGTTGATGGGGGGCATGGTGCACTGTTAACAATATCAAACATCACAGCACCTCAACCAATCCAAAATAGGAAGAAAAAAATACCTACAAATCTAACTAGATAAACACAAAAGATGAAAGAAAGAAAGAAAGAAAGAAAGAAAGAAAGAAAGAAAGAAAGAAAGAAAGAAAGAAAGAGAAAGAAAGAAAGAAAGAAAGAAAAGAAAGAAGAAAGAAAAAGAAAAGAAAGAAAGAAAGAAAGAAGAAAGAAAGAAAGAAAGAAAGAAGAAAGAAAGAAAGAAAAAGAAGAAAGAAAGAAAGAAGAGAAAGAAAGAAAGAAAGAGGAAAGAAGAAAGAAAGAAAGAAAGAAAGAAAGAAAGAAAGAAAGAGAGAAAGAAAGAGAGAAGAGAGAGAAAGAAAGAGAGAAAGAGAGAAAGAAAGAGAGAAAGAGAAAGAAAGAGAGAGAAAGAAAGAAAGAAAGAGAAAGAAAGAGAGAAAGAAACAAATAAAGAAATAAATAAAGAAGAAAGAAAGAAAGAAGAAAGAAAGAAAGAAAGATTTAAATAAAAAAGAAAGAAAGAAAGAAAGAAAGAAAGAAAGAAAGAAAGAAAGAATGAAAGAAAGAAAAAGAAGGAAGGAAGGAAGGTAGGAAGGAAGGAAGGAAGGAAGGAAGGAAGGAAGGAAGGAAGGAAGGAAGGAAGGAAGGAAGGAAGGAAGGAAGGAAGGAAGGAAGGAAGGAAGGAAGGAAGGAAGGAAGAGAGAGAGAGAGGGAGGGAAGGAGTGGCAAATTGTGCCTCTCCTCTTCCAGAAGTCCTTCCCTAGCCACAATCAACCCTGAACAAAAGTTCCTGCAAAGCTCAGCTAGACTATAGTGTGCCCCACCCTTGCAGTTCCATCTCCCTCTCCACCTCTTTTTTATTCTGGGCATGAATACCCTCTAAGCGCCAGGCATGCCTTCCCTCAGTACCACTGCATTCTCTGAGCCCTTTGCTTGCAGAATAAAGCCTTTCTCCCTATTCTCCAAACTGACTTGTCTCCTCTCAATTCCTACAAATTGTTGTCAACTGTCAACCTCTCAGAGCAAAGTCCTCCAACTACTTATTTAAAACTACTTCCCATCCATCCCATTTTCTATTCTATCCTTTCTGTTTTACTTCTTCCAAAGCACTTACCATCTTTCCAAGCTCCAATGATGTTCCAGATTTCTTCTCTGGTTTTTGGACCACACCTTGCAGGTCTTAGGTCTTACTCTGAAAGTATGCTCAGGGATTATTCCTGATAGGTTCAGGGGACCATAAAGAATACCAGGGATTGAACTTGGGTTGGCCACATATAAGGCAAGCACTCTACCCAACGTGCTATTGCTCTGACACTCCCTATTTCTCCTCTACATTGTTTGCCCTGCTTTCCAGAAGGTAAATTCCAGAATTCAATCATGTTCACAGTTTAATTAATTAATATTGATTGTGAAATGAGTCTGGGCATTATGGAGATGGCTGAAAGGGTCTGAGCACATGGTGCATGCAGTAACTCTACTTCAGTCCTTGGTACCACATGGTCTCCAGAGCACCTAAAAGAGTGGCCTATCCCTATCACCTAAAGAATTTGGGTAATCGAGAGAAAAAAGCAAAAATGGACTTTGGAGAGGCTAGAAGGTTCTGTCTTTCAGTGAGCAGCTGGAAAAGTAGGCTCAGAACCTGCAGGACCCCTATAATTTCAGGGGATGTGAACCTCAAAGTCCCAGGAGCTCTTCTTTGAAAAACTGATGGAACAGTTTGCCACCATCATTATTTGTTCTGCATGACCTACCTGCCCTGTTGAGTCTCACCTGCTCAATTTTCAGAGTTCAGAAGCTAAACCTGGCCACCTCTATCTGTGGATACCTCACCCAGAAAAAGAAGGGGAATCTGACCTACTCAGCAGCCTCACCTGGAAGTCTTCCCTAAAGGGAAGGAGGTGCCACTTTGAGGGAGGGGATATAGGTGCCAAACAAAAATGATAGGTAACAGAAGTAAATATCTACCTGTGTATGCTAATATTTGCTGAGCAAATAGAGTTGTTAAAAGTGTAATTTCAAGCTGGAGAGATAGTACAGCAATAAGATGCCTGCCTTGCATGTAACTAACCCCAGTTCGATCCCTGACATCATATATGGTCCCCTGAGCACAGGCAGAAATAACCAGAAATAAGCCCTAAGCATTGTCGGGTGGGCCCAAAACTTTTTATAAAGGTTAATATCTGCTTTAAAATGGAGGGAGGGGCCAGGAATGTGGGAGGGGCCTGTCTCAGTGGTAAAGTGCAGGTCTTACATATGACGGGGCCTGGATTCTATTGTCACCATGGCAGAAAAAGAGGAAAAGGAAAGAGCAGGAAAAAAAGATATAAACCTCCAAATGATGACTCAATTTAGCTGTTCACACCCAAAGGAATACAAATGGCCTGAAAACACATGAAAAGCTGCTTACTGAATTCACAGTGATAGAAACACTAATTAGAAAGAAACTCAAAACTTTCTCACCATCACTTTAGCTAAAATTCAGTCTTATAAAAACTATTTTTTGGAGAAGCTTCAGGGAAGCAGACCCTTTGTATGGAGACAGGTATCTAAAGAAAGACTTTGCTAAAATCTAACCAAACTATTATAACTATCTCTGTCTCTGCCCTCTGCCCCAGTCATTGCACTTAGTGGAATGTAGGAGAAAGGACACAGGGATGAGGTGGTATTTTCCCCTCTACACTAAAATACCCATCCACAGAGGACCAATTTAATATATTTATACTTGGTTTTGTTTTGTTTGTGGGCCATTTCCGGCTATGTTCTGGGCTTATTCCTAACTCTGCACTCAGATCATTCCTGGTGGGGCTTGGGGAACTATATAGGGTTCCAGGGATCAACTGCATCTAAACTAATTGCTTATCTATTGTACTATGTCTCTGGTCCTAATATTGTTGGATATCTGTACAGCAGAATATAAATATGAGTATAGATATAGAGTATCTATAGTAGAATACTCTGTGAACACATAAAGAGTGTCTGAGAGACCCCTCCTAACTAATGCAATGTATTATAAAAAAAAGAAAGACATACATGTACACAGAACCTGAGTTCATGATCAATGGAACTGGCCAGAAGTTTTAGCAGAGATCTGCTAAAACAGGCAAATAAAGAGAATCAGTCAATGTGGTGGTGTGGCTGCAGGCAAATTGAGGGGAGGTACAGGGAGGGAAGAAGGGTTCAGGTCTTAGGTGTGGAAAGGCAGAGCTATAGCTGAACAGGCAGTGTGTCTTAGTTTAGTAAGATGAGAAAGCTATATTAATTATACATATTTTTGTTTTGTTTTTAGTTTTGGACCACACCAGGTGGCACTCAGGGCTTACTCCTGGCTCTGCTCTCAGAACTCTCTCCTGGCAGGCTCAAGGGACCAAATGGGATGCTAGGGTTAGACTAAATGGGATGTCAGTCTCCGGTCAGCCTCATGCAAGGCAAACGCCCTACTAGCTCTGCTATGACTTCGGCCCCTAATCATACTTCTGAATTGTGCACTAAAAGTGACTAAGATGGTAAGTTGTGCCATCTATCTCTTGTTTGTTTTGAGGTCACACTCAGCAATGTTTGGGGGACCCTGTGATGCGGGTGATCCAGCTGGTACTTGCCAAATGCAAAGTGTATGCTCCAGTCCTTCAGGCTATCTTCGCAACCCCCCGTGATGTATCATTTTTATCCCAATTAAAACATGAAAAGCATATTATATGATACATCTTATGAGATAAATATTAGGAAATAAAAGAACACACTACATGTTCTTATTTTTGTAAAAATTAAACCAGAAAAAGTAAAGCAGAAATAGCTTGCTTTGGGGATGGGCACAAGATTTCAATGAATACTTCCTCTTACATGAGATTCCACCTGAACCTTGAAACTATTTTGAGAGACAGCAAACCCAATATTAAGGGCAAACAGAAATAAACACGCTCAACTGTGTATTAAAATTGTAATATATCTACATCCCCCACACATAGTAATTCTATTTATTTTCAAAATGCAATCTATAACACTTAGTCAGCTATAGTCCAAAGCCAAACCAAAACAAAATGTATGTATTGTAGGATAGAAAAAAATGAGTAAATGATCAAGATTGCATTACAAGACTTGATATTTATAAATTATTAAAAAATATTACACATGACATATGTATCACAACATATATAAAAGGAATGTACGTATACATTACTTTGACTTGTAAAAAGTAAAAGGGGTTAGAGAGAGAGAGCACAAAGGCATGACACACTTACCTGGCATGCATAAGACCCAAGTTTGATCCCTGTCACTGCTGGATACGCCAACCCCAACACTGAGCACTTACCAGAATGGCTGCAGTGGCCCTCAGCACCATTGGTTTGAAGACCACTACACTGCCTTGGCCTGTCTGCCTTGCACAGCAGGGCCAAGTACCACTGGAAGTGGCTCTGGAGCCCTGAGCACTGCTTCGGAAGGCCCTTCTCCTGCAAATGAAATAAGAAAACACTGAGTGTTCACATGTAAAAGCTAGAAGTGTGAGGCTGGAGAGATAGTACAGATGTAACTGCACTTGCTCAATACTGGTTAGATCCTCAGCATCCCATAATGTTCCCTGAGCACTACTAGGAATAATTCCTTAGTGCAAATCCAAAAGTAGTCACTGAGCCCTGGTAGGTATGGACCCAATCACACCCCTCCCAAATAAACCTGAATCTTTATTTTTTTTGTTTTGTTTTGTTTTGGGGCCACACCCGTTTGATGCTCAGGTGTTACTCCTGGCTATGCGCTCAGAAGTCTCTCCTGGCTTAAAGGGACTATATGGGACGCTGGGGGCTCGAACCACCGTCCGTCCTATGCTAGCGCTTGCAAGGCAGACACCTTACCTCTAGCGCCACTTTCCCGGCCCCGTATCTGTATTGTTTACATAGAAATCAGCTATAAAATTCCCATAGACTGCCAAATATATGCATTTATTTTATTATTTCATTTTTATAATATATTTATTATATTATTTTAATCATAATTAAGTATTACCATTTAATATTGAGTGATATTGTTATTTCTTATTGTTTTAATTATAATATATAATATTATGTAACATATAATAATATATTGGTTTTAATAATATTTATTATTTTATGTATTATTATTATATGTGTAAGTATTTATTTCAATCACAGAGGTATCCAGAACCAAAATATGAAGGTTGTTTCAGTCTTTAAACAAGAAAAGTATATACATGTATACATATATTTATCCACATAGACATAAGTACATATGAAATTGATCATGTATCATATATAATTTCCCATTAAATAATGAAAGAGAGTGAAGAATAGCCCTGTTCCTTTTAGAATTGAATGGAAAGGTATCACATAAGCTCTAAATTGTAACTTTGAGCAGAAATGACGTGAGGTCAAAACTGGGTGGAAATATTTGCCCCAAAAATGGCTCCTAGAGGAAGCATTTCATTTGATCCAACTTCCTGGACCTGTCAAAGTCCTTTTAGTGTGAGATTTCCTTCATTTACCCCACTGCTGCCTACCCTTCTGGGATGGTTCACTGTTAAGTGCCAATATGGTTCAGTTCTAATGCTGTTTTAATTTAATACCAATCTAGATACGAGTGAAGGTGCTTTGTTAATGTGATTTCAGTCTCGGATCAGTTGACTTTAAGAAAACATACCTTGCCTTTCTAGCAAGGCCCCCCAAGGAGGTGTGGACTCCATATTATTCAAGTCTCCTTCCATATTGAGGGACCCATTAGGATATAACTTTAAAAAGTAAGTAGCTTTATGAACCACAGACAAGAGTCAACAGGTTCTTTGGTTACTGCTTTTGCATCTGGTTACTCAGGCTCAAGATTTGTCAAAGGCTCTGAAATACTCCTGAGCAACTACTTGTCTGAATTTTATAGCTACAGAAAGAGAGAGAGACAGAGAGAGAGAGAGAGAGAGAGACAGGGAGAGAGAGACAGAGAAGAGACAGAGAGGCAGAGAGAGCACACACAAAGAGGGAGGCAGGGAGGCAAGTATTGGACATAGGAAGGGAGTAGAGGATTTTATAGAATCTTTTCACTTATTTTTAAAGCCCATCGGACAAAGAATTTGGGAGAGGTTTCAAGGAGGTCCATTCTTCAGGCAGTCCCAGACTTGAGGTAGGAAACCAGAGGAGCAGAGAACCAGGACATCAGGACTCCAAGGAGTTCCAAAGTGCAGGTTATGGGATGGGAACCACTGCAGGTCACAGGATTCAGCAGGTCAGAAGTGGAGCCTGAGGTTTGGTATTGATGTATGGTGAGAGGTGTGAAAATTTGGAAATATTCACTTATTGAACTGTGCTCAGAGCATATTCTTGATTCTGTGGGCAGGGGTCACTCCTGGAAGTTCTCAAAGGATAATTTGTGATATTAGATCTTGAACTGGAGTTGGCTGCCAAAACAAAAGATGTACCCCCTTTACTAATTTTCTAGTCAGCCTTTGATTTGGCCCTTTCTTGGCTTTGCTTTGTTTTGAGATCACACCTGGTGTTGTTCAGTGTAATTCCTGGTCTGCACTCAGGAATTACTCCTGGCAAGCTCAGGGGACAGTATAGGAAGTGGGATATATACCAGGCCAGCCATATATGCAAGACAAATGCCCTCCCCACTGGCCTATCTTTCCAGTGTCTGATATAGCCTTTTTAAGAGGTTCTTTCTCCATATCCTTGCTACATCTGAGACCTTGCTGCTCAACAGTGTTGATGTAAAAAAACAGCTCCAAAGAATAAGCTATAGGCATCCAGTCATGGAGCTTTGTCTGTCTAAGGGAAGCCTGGCTGAGAAGCCCCATTATCTCCCTGAAAGCTCTTCCCCCAACTGAAGCAGTTGGGGAGGTGGTCAGAGGCCCAGAGACATGAGGGAGACTATATCTTTGGGGTCATGCGACCCCAGTTTTCTGTCCAGATTCCAGGCAGTCCTGGGAGAACCTGGCTTTACCACCTCATACCTGAGTATGGCGGTAAATGATTTTAGCTCCCTGCCTTAGGTTTCCTCATCTCTGAAATATCTGAAATAACACTGTCATAGATTTCTAGGGGATGAAAGGGTCACTTGTGTTAGGATCCTAGGTGGGGTAGGGTGTGAGTGTGAGCTCAGAGGCCCTTAGAAAGAAGTGTTGAGAAAAAAATGGACTGGTCCTCTCATGCTTGAGAGACCTAGAAAGGATGAGTTCTGACTGGGGGCACCAGAGGGAAGGTGTAGAGGAGGCCAAGCTGGTAGGAACTATACCAGGGGAGGAGAGAAGCCAAGAAGAAACATTCAGGCTTGTCCTCCTCTTGCCTCTCAGCTCCTACTATGGCCCTTGATGCAGACCAGTGAAAGCTCAAGAGGTGGCTATCTTCCCAAGCCCGGAGCAGGAAGAGGGAACAGAACATGGATGGAATAGAACAGTGGCAAAAAGAGAATCAAGGGGCCTGATAAATGGGTACAGATGTGATATGCAGAGTAATGAGATTCTCTAGTTTCCTGGAAGCATTTCAAGTTAAATCTGTTGTGCATTTTTTACTCCATAGAGATACCCCAGTTTGGAAAGTAGTTTATGTGCTTACCCTTGTTTTAAGCCATGATAACAAGCAGTGGACAGAAAGCCACTGAAATGTCCAGTTCTATAGTGTGTCCAAAATTACATTATGTTCACAGACTCAGATGGGAGTCCCATGGGTGTACATAATGCCCTCAGTACCCACAGGGAAATTGGTTTCTAGACCCCCAAAGCTACCCCAAATCCACAGATACTCAAGTCCTTATATAAAATGAGGTAGTGTTTACACAACCTATGTACATCCTCCTGGACCCTTAAAATCCCCTTCAAGTGACTGATTATACCTAATTCAAAGTACTCAAGTTGAAGTGCCCATGACTTGATATGTAAGGTCCTGGGTTTGACCCTCCCCCCTCCCCAGACCACATGTCCTCATCTGGAACACTACCAGGAATGACCCAGTAAGCCCTAAATACTTTTGTGAGTGCCTCAATACATAGCGCAATATAGATGCTGTGTAGACAATTGCTTTATTGTATCATGTAGGGACAGTGACAAGGAATAAAAACCTTCCCATGTTTTGTATAGCTGCACATTTCGTTGGCCTTACCAAAGAACATGAATTTTCTGCCATGGTCAGTTGAATCCATGTACCATGGATCTGGAGAGAAGGTTGTCTGCACTTACTTAGTAAAGAGACAAGCATACTAGGCATAGAGAAAAGCGCACATTTATGATTATGACTCGGCAGTGCCAGAATTGAAGTCGGGGTCTCATCCAGGCAAGGCAAGTACCCTGCATTTAACTGCCTCCCCAGCCCCATGCACATTGGTGATTTACATAAAATATTTGCATGTATTTCTATTGAGCATCCTTAAATGGATCATTCTTTGTGTCTCTGCAAGCCACATCACTTCGAGAAACTTGCAACTAAACTGAGCCAAGTGCACAGAGCATAGCTGTTTGACAAACACATTCTAGACGGCTCATTGAAAGCCCCCGACTTGGGAAACAGGGCCAGTGTGGCTGTGAACAAGAAGCCCCCCTGGAGGTGTGAGGCACTGTCGAGAGAACGGAGCTTCATCTCCCAAGACTCAGCTCCTTGGTTCCTACCGCTCTGATTCCTCTGGTGAGCAAGCTCGCCCCACGTCTTGTCTTGCCTTCTCTTTGTGCCTGACTTCTAGCAGGATCTTTGAAATTTATTTTCTCCTTTTAGCCTGCTGTATTTTTAATGTCTGAGCGGGAGAACAAAGGACGGCGAACACCAGACAAGATGGGAGGACCGTTGTGCAGCCCGGCTCGAGCTCAGCCAACATAAATGTTTTAGAATTCCACCTTTGCACAGAACAAGTGCGGGATAGTCAGCAGCTGCACTGCCAGGTCCCCGGGCCTGCCTTTTTCTTCAGTGACATAAAAGCCACCCCCCACCCCGTCCATCAATCATTAACAACCTATTAACTCAAGCAGCTCAGAGAAGTTATCTGGGTCTGCTCAATCGCAATGCAAGAAATTCCAGTAACCCAGCTGGCCAGGCCAAGCCGAGAGATCAGCAGAGCAGGCCATTTTCAACCTTGAATGGAACCTGCTGAGTCCTCTTTCATTTCCAAGTAACAGATACCTAGTGGGCCTGCTTGCTTCTCCCACTGCAAAATAAGCCACCTGTCTCTGCACTAGGTATGGGAAGAAATGCTTATGCACACAGGACCCATACTGACTCTGCACAGGTTGCTTCAGGCCTGAGGATGTCTTCGGCCTGGCAAGTTGATGGCACTGTTTCATCTGCTCATGTCAGAACAGGCAGGATTGGGATCCACCTGGAGATGCAGTTGTTGGCCTGGTGTTTCTGACTTTTGTGTTTTATTGGGTTTGATTTGAAGCAAAACCAATCAACAAGAGTTTTTGCGAGTCAACAGGATCGGGTTGTTTTGGGTTGGGGATTTTTATTTGTGTGTGTGCTTTCTTTGGCTTGTTTTAAATTCTTGACAGCCTGGGAGAAACACACTGTAGGACTTTGCAGATCTAGAAGGACAGGAATCCACTCCCCTTTAGTCACTTGTTCACCAATTGGCCTCGAGGATGTCACTGGGCTGGTTTCTCTGCCAAGAAATAAGAGGATTTTTGCAAGATGAAATTTCCCTGCCAGCTCTGTCAGTGACTGGTAGACTGTCATTCATGAGGTGAGTTTGTGGCAAATGGAACAATGGGTCTCTCATAGGGATGTGCTGGTCCAAGATAAGAAAACAACTGAAGTGATTTGGGAAGATTATGAAATAAAAGCACCCAGCAGTACAGAGTAAATTTCAGAATTACTTTATACAGATGACAAGGATGCTAGGCAAGCTTGTGTCTCTTTCCTGTGTGCATTTCTTTAGAGACAGCATCATGTTGGATCTGTTGGGTACCTAACCCAAACTGTGGCAATGGATGATTGTTCACAGTGCTGTAGGCTAGAGAGGAGATGAATTGGCTCAAGGATAAGAGCAGTGGGCAACAGACAAACAAGGTTTGATGAAACCATGAAAAGGGGAGGAAAAAACTATCATACCAGGTACTGATTCCTCTTTTTGATCAAATCTCAGCAATCATTAATTCTGTGTTATCTTTAAACTAAGTTTTTAATTTTTTTGTTTTTTTGGGTCATACCCAGCAGTCCTCAGGGAATACTCCTTGCTCTGAGCTCAGATGTCATTCCTGGCAAGCTCTGGGGACCATATGGAATGCCTTTAGACACTGTGATTTACAATATTGTTCCTGAAGGGATATTATGCATATCACTTTATCTCCTTTTAGACCCAGTTCTTGTCCAGAGTGATTATTTTCAGCTCTCATTCTAGACCTAACTTTCATGGGACCTGGAGAAAACAATCTTACTATTGTGGAAAGGAAGGAAGAACTGAATAGTTTGAGAAAAGCTCTCATGATGAACTCAGCAGAGCTCCTCTTCTCTAGAAGGGGACAGCCACAAAGACAATGGAGTCTATAAACCTACAAACTACCAAAGTCTGGGAAATCCCAGGTCCAGTGGGGGAAGAAGGATGTACCCAGATATCTGGGAGAAGACAAAGAAGAGGTATCTGGGAGCTATGGGAGGAAAAAATAATTTTTATCCTTTCCCATTCAACAGACATATTTAAAATTCAATGGGATCAAATGCCCATTACTCAGGAAGAAGAAAAGGCGAAACTAGTTTTGAAATGCAAGCAACATTTTTAAAGACTTCCTCTGTCTTTCCATTTTATTATACAGCTTATTTCCAGTCTTCTTTTAAAGTAAGTAAAGCTGAGTTTTCTCTTTTAAGTCCAAGTCAATCAGAAATCATGAGGGCCTCCTTGGTCCATTCATTGCTCAGTTAATGATTCCATGAGCATTTACTGTGTGGCTAGGAGAATGCAACAAGCCAAACAAGCTGCTTCGTGTTTTGTTCCTTGAAGATGAAGAGTCATACATTAATCTAATAACTATGCAAATTGCTGGGCTCTTATGGGCTGTGATTAGTGCTGCATGTGTCAAAGGAATAGAAGTCAGTCTTTAACTCACTATTCACTAGCTCCTAGAAAGGCCATTTTGTCTTTCCATTATTTAGACTACAAACAGACATTTTATGTGAACCTTCTCAACAAAAGGTGTTGGGCAGAATTGGAGGGAGAGGAAGATACTGATCACAGGAGAAATACCTAACATATTGCAATCACTCCCAGGAACTGTTACTGTAGAAGTTCTCTGTCTCACTGGGGAGAAAAACAAATAAGTAGATGAACAAGTAAGTAATGGTGTGGTCAATATTGCAAGAAAAATATTAAAACATACTAGAAGTATTTTTTTCTGTAAATGTATTTGTTTATTTGGGTCCAGACTCCTCTGTGGTCAAGGTTTACTCCTGGCTTTATGGTCAGGGATCATTGCTTGTTTTGCACAGGAGGCCATATGTAATACCAGAAATGCCTTATCCATTGTGCTGCCTCTCCAATGTCACAGAGTGGAAATAATTTTAAACAAAAATAATTTAATACAGGGAATTGGTTACCAGGGATAAAGGAAATAAGAGGGCAAACAGAATGTTGAGAGGGATGAAAGCAACAGCATGATGCTACCACGACTGAGATGGAGAAACAGGGAAGGTGTGATCTGGGTCCTAGGGCTGGGACTGGGCCAGAGGAAGGAATCATTCCTGGTCTGCCCAGTGTGGATTGGGAGGATGGCAATGGAATTTCTGCTGCAAGAAACTCTAATAGCCTCAGAGAAGAAGGATGGAGACCCAACTTCCCCTCTCTTGTCCCTCCAATACCACCAGAACTATTATGGATCAAATCTAGTAAGGGGCCACTCCCTACTCCATGACCCAACCTGGAAATTTGCGTACAAGGCCCTTCTTGCTCCCTCCTCTGCATTTCTCTGCTGGGGAGAGTATGCGAATACTCATCAGCACACAGGGTCTGACCAAAATTACAGAAAGCCTCAAAGGCTGAAGAATATAGTCTAAGAAGAGGAAGAGCTTTCTAGACAAAGAAACAGCAATAGGAAGGTTTCCGTGTAGGAAGGCACTCTGTCCAGTCACATAGCCAAAACAACTCATTTAACCAATTAAAACTTTTCCCTGATTCCAAGGTACACACATGTGTTTGCCCACAGTGCTGGGTTCAAGACTTCTTAGAAAATGCTACCCAGTTGGGTACAAAACTATAATACAGCATTTAGGGTGTTTGCTTTGCATGCAACTGATGTGACTTCAATCCCTGGCATCCCATATGGTCCCCTACACACCAAAGGAATGATTCCTGAGTTCAGAGTCAGGAGTAACCATTGAGCATTGCCAGATATCCCCCCCTCCCCAGATCCCACCCCACAAATGTTCCCAAGCAACTGTTTTCATGCAATTAAGTCTCTTGGGTTCTCCCTAGGCTGCTCTTTGCTCACACCATGCACCATCTGTGCTGCGTATTGAGTCAGGATCCTGAGGAAATCAGACCCTGCAGGTTCTCTAAGCTTAGAGCATGGAGCAGAGGCCAAAGGTCTAGTGTAGGGTCCTGAGATGGCCTGCTGTGTTCTGGATGAGTGCTTCCATCACTGGATCTTAGGAAGCTTCTCAGACTACAAAGGGAAAAACAGAAAAGTAAGGGTAGCTGAGGCAATCAAGGGATATAGTATTTTGGAATGTGTTCCATCCCCAATTTATGTCCACAAAAAAATCTCAGAAAGGTGAGCTGATTTGGAAATATAGTCTCTATAGGTGTCCCTGGTTAGGGATTATAAAATGAATCTCATGTCTTACATACATCCCACAACTTATGGCCTTGTAAGAAAATGCCAGAATACAGCAAGAGGTGCCAAAGTGAGAGCGCAGTGGTAGGGCATTTGCCTTGTATGTGAGAGACTTGGAAAAGACCCGGGTTCAATCCCCAGCATCCCATATGGTCTCCTGAGCCTGCCAGGAGTGATTTCTGAGCACAGAGCCAGAAGTAAACCCTGAGCACTGCAGGGTGTGGCAAAAGAAAGAAAGAAAGAAAGAAAGAAAGAAAGAAAGAAAGAAAGAAAGAAAGAAAGAAAGAAAGAAAGAAAGAAAGAAAGAAAGAAAGAAAGAAAGAAAGGAAGGAAGGAAGGAAGGAAGGAAGGAAGGAAGGAAGGAAGGAAGGAAGGAAGGAAGGAAGGAAGGAAGGAAGGAAGGAAGGAAGGAAGGAAGGAAGGAAGGAAGGAAGGAAGGAAGGAAGGAAGAAAAGAAAGAAGAAAGAAAGAAAGAAAGAAAAAAGAAAGAAAGAAGAAGAAGGAAGGAAGAAGAAAGGAAGAAAAGGAAGGAAGGAAAGGAAGGAAGAAGGAAGGAAGGAAGGAAGGAAGGAAGGAAGGAAGGAAGGAAGGAAGGAAGGAAAGAAGGAAGGAAGGAAGGAAGGAAGGAAGGAAGGAAGGAGAAAAGAAAGAAAGAAAGAAAGAAAGAAAGAAAAAAGAAAGAAAGAAAGAAAGAAAGAAAGAAAGAAAGAAAGAAAGAAAGGAAGGAAGGAAGGAAGGAAGGAAGGAAGGAAGGAAGGAAGGAAGGAAGGGAGGAAGGAAGAAAAGAAAGAAAGAAAAAAAGAAAGAAAGGAAGGAAGGAAGAAAAGAAAGAAAGAAAGAAAGGAAGGAAGGAAGGAAGGAAGGAAGGAAAGGAAGGAAGGAAGGAAGGAAGGAAGGAAGAAAAGAAAGAAAGAAACAAAGAAAGAAAGAAAGAGAAAAAGAAAGAAAGAGAAAAAGAAAGAAAGAAAGAAAGAAAGAAAGAAGAAAGAAAGAAAGAAAGAAAAAAAAGAGAAAGAAAGAAAAAGAAAGAGAGAAGAGAAAGAAAGGAAAGAAAGAAAGAAAGAAAGAAAAAGAGAAAGAGAGAGAAAGAAAGAAAAGAAAGAAAGAAAGAAAGAAGAAAGAAAAAGAAAAAGAAAAAAAAGAAAGAGAAAGAAAGAAAGAAAGTAAGAAAGAAAGAAAGAAAGAAAGAAAAAGAGAAAGAGAGAGAAAGAAAGAAAAGAAAGAAAGAAAGAAGAAAGAAAAAGAAAAAGAAAAAAAGAAAGAAAGTAAGAAAGAAAGAAAGAAAGAAAGAAAGAAAGAAAGAAAGAAAGAATAAAGAAAAAAAGAAAGAAGAAAGAAAGAAAGAAAGAAAGAAAAAGAAAGAAAGAAAGAAGAAAGAAAGAAAGAAAGAAAGAAAGAAAGAAAGAAAGAAAGAAAGAAAGAAAGAAAGAAAGAAAGAAAGAAAGAAAGAAAGAAAGAAAGAAAGAAAGAGCCTTTGAATGGATAATATCCCTGCTGACACCTGGACTTGGCACCCTTGGCTTTCAGAACGAGGAAAGCAATTCTGTTGTAAGAATCCATGCGGTCAGTGGTCATCTGCCATAGCAGTTCTAGTAAACTAATGCAGGGATGCTCCCTGGCAAGTAGAATCTCTACCTTGAACCTGAACATGAAATAGCCTTCCATTTGATCTGCCTAATCCCTTTTCTTTTTGCAAGGGAAACATAGGACCATGATAAATAGGCGATTTATAGAAAAGTAAGTTAGAACATTATGGGTGGGGGCTACCCTTTCTCTCTACCCTGTTTCTGCCCCACTCTCCCAGTCCACTGCTTGCCTACCCCGCCCCTTAACCAGGTTACCCTGAATTGTGGAGGTGGATGGAACCTTTGCCAAAATCCATATTTAGTTGTTGAAAGTCCTTTGCCTGGCGCCTCTGAAGCTAATGATGGAATCTTTGAAAATGACATTAGAAGCAAAACAGAAGCAGCAGAAGACATGAAACTATCTCAAGTTCATCTGTTTGAGCACGAGCCACCTTCGAGCTCCCATTTCCCATGTAAAACAGAAGATATGATTTATAATTTATATCTCACCAGTACAACTGTGATTGAAGCAAAGCACTTTGATGAAATGCTGGTTTCATGCGAGAGGAACACCATTCCGAATCAGAGAATATTTAGAACACTAACTCCTCTGCTGCGACTTTGAAGTAGAAAGATTTGTATTTTTGAGCTTTCCTTATAAAAAGGGGGGTGGAGTACCCTCCAACATGCATGTGGTGGAAATATGAAAACATTTATGTGTGAATCGGCACCAAAATGTAATTACTGCTTTAAGCATTGAAAATATTTATAGACTCGTATCTCACGCTGAAGACCTGGTTCCAATAATTCTCAGAAAATTGCAAAATTCATACTTGTTTTCTTGGGACTAACTTAATTTATTTGAAATCTACAACACATGAAGAAGAAAATCAAAGAGCATCAACTTTCCATCACCTCAGCTAATGATCTAATAAAGTTGTTATGAGTGGAAGTATGTGTGTGGATGTGTATGGCTTTGGTTGAAGAAGGAAGAAACAAAGAGAGAAATGGACAAAGAAGTGACTTGAATATTTGTAGACAGGGGTCAGAGATAATATAGGAGGTGAGACACTCTCTTGGCATGTGGATATGACAGCCAATATTTCAAATCCATAGCACCATCTATGGTCCCTTGAGCACAGCCAGAGTTACTCCTGAGAACAAAACTGAGAACTACTGGGAAGGGGCCCAAACCAAAAAAAAAAAAAAAAAGGCAAAAAATATTGGAAGATAGTTCTTCCCATTTTTAAGGGAAAAAATAAGGAAGTCCCATTAGATTATTATCAGATATTTAAGCTATATTGCTCCATTATTTCCCGTAGGGATAAAGCCAGCCTGTCGTTGGCATAAAAATTAATAATCACATATTCACAACAATCCACTGAGCTCTTCTGTATCTGGCACTATCACAAAGGGCAGAAGAGACTAAAGTTACTGTGGTAAGTAACATTTCTGACCTTCTCCTTCCAGTGAAGTCAGAAAATAAATAAATATATAACACAATTTTATAAAATCTATCTTAAAGTTAAAAGGCCAAGGACATTTTGGAAACAGAAGGTGGAGGATGTGCCTAGAAAAATCTAGGAAATCTGAGAAATAAGATAACAATGAGAGAGAATCATGTAGAGACTTTGGGCAAAAACATTGCAGGCAGAAGAAACCGCAATGCAAAGGGCCCAAGGTTAAAACAAGTTTGCATTGTTGGAGGAGGAGCATAAAGGCTGCTTTGGTTATAAAGAATAGATGGGGTGAAGAAGATGGGACAAAGATGAAGTCAGGGAGAACCCAATGGAGCACCATGCTACCTTCATCTGACATCAAGACCAGAAAGAGAAAGGAATTGCTCTTGGGCTATCATTTAAGTGTATAGCACAAACTCTCAAGACTCTGGGACTCCATGAAGAAAGAAGGCAACTTCATTAAGACTGTCGAACAAACTAATATAATAAGTATCACAAGGCAAGGGCCTCACCAGATGTCATTTTTGACTGGAATACTGAGGTGAACTAGAGAGTTGGGCAGCTATCCCAAGAAAGAGGAAAAATGCTTGAGAGACATCCAGTTAGTCATCAGTCAAGAGGCATGCTTTCAGAACAGTACACTATTGAGTGTAGGACTATAAAACCAAGCAAAGACAGGTTCTTGCCCTTGTGAAACTCAAGGTGTATGTATTTTACACAAGAACATGCAGTTGCATGGCAGGGTGTTATACCTGTTATATTATACCAGGAAGAAGGTCCTTGGAGCAAGACAGGAAGGGGGCAGTGAGAGAAGTTGATTGCTAATTTCTCCAGCAGAAATATTTTCCTAGAGAAGACATGCCTACTTAGGAGCTGATAGATAATTAGTGGCTACCCAAAGGAATAGGGAGGAGTGGGACCTTTCCAGATGGAAAGAAGGCAAAGATTCTGTGGTTCCAGGACTAAGAAGGAGAGAGCAGGACAATGTTGCCTAAAATGGCTTGGGTGGGACACTAGGGTTCAGCATAAAAAATTGTTTTGGGCCACATCAAAGATTGGTGAATGTTTTGAGAGCAATGAGTGGAAAACCAAGAAAACAGGGGGACTTGAGATGCAGAATATTGTGAGAGGTGCTTGCGCTGATTGGAGCCTAGGAGCCAAGAGACAGAGTGAATGAATGAAACCAATGGGGTTCATGCGGAAGTTGAGGCAGCCAAGGAAGCTGATGATGCTGATTGGAGGAATAAAGTGGAAGATTGTGGTCAGGAGTGATGAGAAGTTCAAGTATTATACAAGTGTTCATGGCACTTGCATGCCAAGAAGGTATCAGTAGAAGTGACCTGTGATTATCTAAGGTGTTGATGGTCAGAGCTAGTAAAGTGAGTGTGACTCTCTGCACTGTTGCTTACATTTTGCTGTGGCATCAGTCATTTTAGGTGGGGACCACTCACACATCTGGGTTCCCATGTACAGAGATATGGAACTCCAGGTGACCTGGTGAATTTGTGGGTTCTAACCTAACTGCTGAGATCTGTGATTTCAGTTATTCCTATGTGTCTCCTAATGTTTCCTAGCTGGAGGAAGAACTAAGAAGGAGTGGGGGTTGCTGCTGGGGTACAATAGGGTGACAAAGATTTTCATACTGCTCACAGGACCCAAAAGGGGCACTGTTGAGGAGTCTTCTGCTTATGTCCCCTACATATGCAATCTGATGTCATTTCGTGGAATACAAAGGAACATAAATCTATCTTCAGCCACGCTGGCCTTTAATGATGTCAAAGTGCTTTGAAGATGAAAAGTTTTCTGCCAGCTCTTAGCAGTATTATGCAGTATCAGATGTCCGTGTGCACATAAAACAAAAAATTCAATTAAACTGCCTTACTATTGTTTCATGATACAACCATCAGATATTTTCTGAAAGGTCAAGCCATGACAAGAATATTTAACTCCTTGCAGAGCAGTAATTGGAGAGAACTAGAGACTGAGCCAGAAACTGGAAGGCTGGGTGTTAATTTAGTCGCAGAAATCCAGGACAAGAGTGGCCACTTGAGACACTAAGGCTTCAGTGAATTCCTTTAGGGTACCCAAGAGTATGGGAAGAATTCTGGAAAGGTTGATTAAAGTGGGGAGAGGCTTATCAGATAGGATATACACAAGCACACACCTATGCAATCCATGTAGACTTACATACATACACAACACCCAAATATATAGCACATTTATACACATTGAACTCATATATACACCTTCACGTTTCTACACACATAACACCTAAGTACATAAATACATACATATTACTTATAAATATGCTTGCACATACATATAAACTATTTCCAGAACCTTGGTCCTTGAGATCAATGAGTTAGGGAATCCTAGGAAACTCAACCTTCCTCTGTTCTGGTTCCCCACTTAGTCTCCACTGTTGAAGTATTATCGGCACTCAGTGAGGGTAACTCCTCACTAAGGAGGCATGTTGACAGGAGTATTTGGGAGAAAAAGAGCAACTTAAGCAGGAGGGAATGTCAGGCTTGGCTTTGCTGGGTGGCAGGCCAAGCTGTGAGGCAAATATCTTAAAGCATAATGCTTAGTCCAAGCCTAAGGCTGCCTCCTAGTAGGGAGAGGCAGAGATGGTCAGGATATTCGAAGATCATTACTTCCTCTAAAAGAAGCTGTTGCTGGGGCCTAATGTCCCTACAAGCCTCTTGCAGCCAAGGGTGTGTGTTGGGTGGAGGTTTCCAGAACTTACGTTTGGAGCTCTGGCCATAAATGACTTCTCAAGCCAAAGTTCAACCTTTTGGGGTCAGCGATATGGCTCAATGGCAAAGGCTGTGCTTGGAGTCTATCACTGGCTCTGTAAAAGGAGCATAAGTCCTTTCAGTCTTTTAGTGTCTGACATTAGAAGGTGGGGAGTTCTTTCCACACAATTTTTCCCAGATTGATCATGTTTCTGCAGAAAGGCCACACTCAGCCTGGGCCCTCCATCCAGCCTCCAACCTCTATTCTGCAAGTCTTAGACTGTATGGAAGACCCAGGTATCTATCTTCCTACTTATCCCACTTCCTGTGCCCTATTTTTCCCTCTGAGAAGGGGCTCCCCATATCTTCCCCTGTCCATCCTGTACCTGCTTCTATTGCCTTATTCTTGCTTCTCCCCACAGTGGCCTTCACCATTCAATGGACAGAGCAGGCTGAGTGCTAAGCACAGGCACTTAATATGAAAATGTTTACTTCCTTTAGCCTGAGGTTCATGACATCTTGTAATGTTGATATGCCAAGAAGTTGTTAAGCAAAGCTCATCATATAAAAAACAAAATCTTGGATGGTCGGATTTTATGGCTGACTCACCTAACCCTCAGCAGGGATGATTCCAGTGTCCTCACTGAGGAGCCTGAGCCTCTGCTGGGTGCTGCACCCTTCCAGTCACTGTGGCTCACACACATCACTGAGAAGGAAAGAGAAGGCTTGGGAAGCCTTTTTGGTAGAACTGAGGTAAGTTCACAGTCCAGGAAAAGTCCAGCCAACATAAGAATGAGCCATTGGCCAGGAGGATAATGAAGCTGCCTAGAGGATCATAGGAGAGAAACAGAGTAAGGGCAGTGGAAAGGGCAAAGGATAGTGAAGGAGCAGCATGTGCTTGAGGCCTGAGGGAGCTTCCAAAGGGCTCCAGTAGAGTTTGTGGGGAGTTCTGGAGTAGATACTGGGCCAATGCAGTGGGGAATCCAGCCAACAGAGGTGGTCAATGGGCCAATGCTTGCCTTGCTTTATGAGTGGAGCTTACTGAGTCCTCTCTCCTACTTTCTCAGCAGTGTTTTGATGTGGAGTTGGGGCTATCATGTGCATTTGTATTCAAGGTCTCTCCTAACTTTCAGGAGGAAGTGACTTGAAAGAATACTCAGGGGTCCCTCTCTCTGTACAGATGTTGGGGTGGGTGCTGGCCATGGTGCTTCTTCCAAGGACTCTTCCCCAGATCCCAGCCCCAGGGATTGCCCCTGTTTCCCCTCTAGACCTAATCCTGGCCCAAGTCTCAGAGGTATATTTTAAAGATTATTTTATTTAAACACCGGGGTTACAAGGTTGTTCATAATGCCATTGGTTCTTTATTTTATGTTCAGATACAAAGGTGTTCATGATTGAGTTTCATTCATACAATGTACAATACTTTTCACCAGTGCACATTTCCTGCCACAGATGTCTTCAGTTTCCTTCCTGCCCTCCCCCCACTACCTGCCTCTGGAACATTTCTTCCTCTTTTTTTTTGTTTGTTTTTTTTCTGGGTCACAACCATTGAGCAGTGCTCAGGGTTTACTTCTGGCTCTAAGCTCAGAAATCACCCCAGGCAGGCTCAGGGGACCGGGATTCAAACCACCGACCTTCTGCATGTAAGGCAAACACCTTACCTCTATGCTATCTCTCCGGCCCCAATATATCTTCTTTCTTCTCCTCCACCTCCTCTTCTTCCTTCACTTTCTCCTTTCTCCTCCTACTCCTCCTTCCTCCTCTTCCTCCTACTTCTCCTCTTCCTCCTCCTTCTTCTTGTTCTTGTTCTCATTCTCCTTCTCCATCTCTATCTCCTCCTCCTCCTCCTCCTCCTCCTCCTCCTTCTTCTTCTTCTTCTTCTCTCTTCCTTTTTTTTGACACCATGGTTTGCAATATTGATACTGAAGAGGTAACATGCATATCATTTTATCTCCTTTCAGCACCCAGTTCATGTCCTGAGTGAACATTTCCAACTCTCATTGCCATTGTGGTCCCTTCTCTGCCCTAACCACACTTCCCTGCTCTTTGTGGCAAGCTTCATGGCCCTCATACTCAGAGGTATCTTAATGCCTTCTTCTCCCTCCATGACACTTGGGTGCTTGTCTTTTTCCAGCTCCTCCCAAAATGCCTGGAGAAAAGTAAGTCCCCGGGACCTGCTCATCTATCTCTGTGCCTCCACACAGAGCAAAAAAAGATAGTTTTCTTTGTTTGCATAGAGATATGGGTATTTCGGTTGCACCATGAAGTTATCAGGAGTTACTCCAGGTATTGTGCTTAGAGGACAGTCCTGATGAGGCTCTGGGGACCATATAGTATCAGGAATCAAACAGGTGTTGGCCACATGAAAAGCAATTGTCTTATCCCCTGTACTATCTCTCTGATCCCAGGAACAGGCTTTCTTCAACAATTAACAGTAATAATTTCTCAATGGTTAATATTTATTCCCATCAATCCCCTCTTCTATGGATACTCAAAAGAAGCATATCCAGTGGTTAATCTGTTTCTGCCACCCCCTGCTTCAGTCACTTCAGTCCCCTTTGCTCTCAGGAGAAAGGAAGTCCCCTCCCCGCTCACCATGTGTCCAAGATTGACAGTAGGCCCTGTCTCACTGGCTTGCCCTGGTGTCTGAAAAGGGTACAGGCCCTCCAACCCCAGCTTCCTCTACTCATTTGCCTATTTGTTTCAGAAGACTGGTCTTCTATCAAATGACCATTTGTCACCCACCCACCCCCAACCCCCGATTTTATTCTCCTTTGGAACTAAGAAGATGCCATGTGATGAGAGCCCAGAGTATATTTTCTGGAGCTGTCTGGAGCTAGGAGTTAGGAAGGATAAGAAAGGGCGATGTAAGGAGTGATTCTCCAAGCTGAGAAAAAACTTCCCTTAACATGTCTCCTTCTCTGGCACATCCTCCCTCCTCATCTAGTCCAATTAGCTCCCACCTCACTGGCATTTTTGGGCTTTCTGGGCATTCCTGTCACAGACCACAGGCCTCAAGTCTGGAATTCTCTCTTCCAAACATGCAGATGCTGACTCCCTCTTTCCTTCAAATACTGTTCGAATAACCACCTCTCCCTTCTCCCTAGAAGTATAATAAGCTTCCAAAGATTTCCTAAACCTTCCTCCTTAGAACCGTTTTTTTGATGGTCCTTCTATCTCACATATGAGGTGTCCCATGAATAGGTGCGAATCCTCTGTCTCTCCACATCCTGCTTGAATGCAAACTCCCCCATTGCTTGGTATTTGGAGGGTTTTGTTCTCTGTTAAATCCACAGCTATTATTACAGTGCCCAGCATGTTCTAGAACCTCTGTAACTGTTTTTGACTCTGTGAATATTGATTTTGAGACAGAGAGATCCTGAGTCAGGTGCCTTCTCCCCCGACTCTGTAGCCAGAGAACTGAGGAAGCTTTATTTTCAAACAAGCTCTTAGCCATGCAAACCCCAAATTCCCAACTGCAAATAAACAGCATTAATAATAACCACTGTCAAGTGCAGCCTGCTACTGGATGTTCTCCTAGGTGTTGTTTACATATGTCAGATTCTTTATTATTTGTTTGTTTTATGGGTCACTCCCCACGTTGCTCAGAGGCTACTCCTGACTCAAAGCCCAGGGTAATGGGGGAGTGGGGAAACTGCATTATCCAGGTGCTGAATCCAAGCCCCCCCACAACGATGATCTGAGCCGGTAAATGAGTTGCCTAGTGACACACAGACCAAGCTGGGATTTGAGCGGGAACAATATATGTCTAAGTAGTTGCAAAACGAGGCTCATGGGACGAGTGTGGCCCTCTACATGTTTTTGTACAATCAGTGTATGAGCTAAGAACGGCATCTACATTTATAACTAGTTGGAGAGAAATAAGTTGGCAGAAATTCTGCATGACCCAACAGAAACGACAAGACTTACCAGAACAAATGAATGGCATTACAAATTCTCCGGACACTTCCATGCACAGAGAAAAGAGAAGAGACACACAGATACGGTGTACCGTGAGCTCCTTTCATTCCGCAGGTGCCAGCCAAGTGCTGTCCTGCGCATTCCTTTATTGAATCTCTGTGCAGTTACCCTGGAGAGCAAAGGGAGGACTAGAGATTAAGCGCAAGGTTAAGGTCCTATTTTAAGAGACAGAGTGGGTGTAGAATCACAAATGTTCCTGGGTTTCAAGCTCCTGGTTGTAATGGATTCAAAAGAGAAAACAGCTGAGTCCTGGGTTCACGTGGGCTTAGGGTTCAAGCAGCGCATCTCTCAGGTCCCTTGATCAGATGTTTGCCCCACTCTGCTGGCCTTTCCTCCCCCCTCACTTCCCAAATCCTCCCCAGTCTCCCTGCTGCTGGCTTCCTCTCCCTGACTGACCTTGTCCCTCCTCCTCTCTCCAACTACAAATGAAGTGAAGGGGAAAACGGAATTGATGGGATCTGAGCCCACGAAGCACAAAGGCGCCAATTTCCTCTCTACATTATACAGGAAGATCTAGGCCACGTGGGGAGCCAGCGCAGGGCCTTTTGATGTTTGCCTTCCTGCAAGTAACAAGCAGGACAGGCGAAGGCTTCCCCTCCTCCATGCAAACCCACAGCAGCGGGTTTCCAATCACGCTTGAAACAGATCCTGAGATGAAAAATAAAGAAAGGAAGCAGAGAAGGGAGAGACATGTTAAATTGCTGACGGACAACGCATGCATGCCCTGAACCAGGCTCCTGAAGGGCAAATCAGCTGCTGGACATACCTGAGCTGAAGAACCTCTGATCCAGGTGTCTTCTCAGACCCATGGGGGTCAGGAGCAGATGCCTTGCCACCAGCTAGCAACACCACAGAGCTGGCATTTCTGAAAGCTCTGCAGGGATGCTGCCAACCACCCCGACTTTAGATTTTAGCTCACAATGTACCTTTAGCTTCCTGGTCACTAAGTTGCATATATCCCAGAGTGAGTACTTGAGATTCAATTTGTGATGTGTAGGAAGGCACAATGGCAGGCATTTAGGCTGGAAAGGGAAGAACTAACCGCACTTTTCTGATTACAATTAGGGGAGAGTTAGATCTCCCTGAGATTTTGGTCTAAATCATCTTGGCTTGTTCTGACATTCCTGGTGGCAGTTCTAGGACATTTGAAAATAGCAGCTGAAGATCAGAGCTCTTGTATCCTTTCTACACCTTCCTGCCTTCACATTGGTCACTAAATGTCATGGAAGATAGATAGACTGATAAGAAATGGCAGCAGCTTTTTGCCTCAGGAGAGGAGAAAATTAAAAAATATGCTTTCATTAGTCCTTGCATCCTTTATAGCAAGATTGTAAAAAATAGGTACTTTCCAGGTCATGCTTGGAGGAGAGAGGGTCTATGGGGCAGCTCCCAGAGCTGTTTAGCCCTGCAATTCTTCAGGTGATGCAATGCAATATTGCTCTGGCCCAATGGCGTTTGGCTAACACCAGGATCATAGCCAGCAGTGCTTGGGGCAAGGAAGCCAACTCAGAGCCTCAATCATAACAAGCCATGTATTCCATCCCTTTGAGTTTTCTCCCAGACCTGGGTAGTTTTCTTTTCTCTTTTTTAAATCTTTATATTTGACAACTCTGTTGTTATTTTACAGAAGGTGGAACTAAGAGTCAGAGGAGGATAGACTTGCTCAAGAATGATGTTATGATGTGATGGAGGCAGACATCTAGCCCAAGGCTATTTGGGTTTGAAACCCAAGTTCTTAAGAAAATATTCACTCATAACCATGGCTACATAGGTACATGGTTCCCTCACCTATGTTTGTAAAAGCAGTTACTATTGAACCTACAGCTTCCTTGAAAATGGTATCAGAGTAACTTGGACTAGGCACGTACCTGATGTCTAACTTCCCCACATTTTTCCTTGTGTCAGGTTGGAGATGTGTGTGTACATTGCTGCACATATCAATGTGAGCCTGCTTATTCCCTGAGTCCTGACCTTTACTCTCAGGCCCCTAGACTTGTATTTTCACAGACTACTCAGCAGCCTGGCCCAAATGGCGTGTGGCCATCTCCAACAAACATGGCTACATCTACAATCTTTTTAAAATGTTTCTTTTCTTTTAAATATTGATTTATCATAGATAGAATTTATCTTATGGAATGTCGAATTATAGTTTCATACCTCTATACATGTCTCATGCACACCCTGCCCTTCCAAGCTCTAGTGATACCAGCCACCTAAGAAGTCTTCATTCCAGGCTCATTCTTCCTGCCTCTCCCTACAGATCTTCTATTCTTATGTCCCTCATCCCCTGCTTTAAGCTTCCTAAACAATGGTGCCATCAGTAATCTGTCCACTCATATGCTTTTGAAATCATTTCATTTGAGTTCCTCCAGAATCAAATCCTGGGACAATGCTTCAGGTGTAAGAAGTCTATTTGGCAGGAATTCTCAGGGGTGGAGGAAGGGAGTCAGCAAAGGATGTATTGGCAGGTGAAGGACCAAAAGGCATTGGTAGGGAGACTGCTTTGTCCTGTATCTTGCTAGAGTATTTGAAAGGCAATGCAGCACTCACACCTGGGGCTGTGCATGTCACCTCCAACCAACCATTGGTGGCTTTTTTTGTTTTTTTTTTTTTTGTTGTTGTTGTTGTTGCTTTGTTTGAGGCAGACCTATGGTGCTCAGGAGTTGCTTTTGATTCCAAACTTCAGAATTATTCCTGGCAGTTCTCTGAAGACATGTGGGAGGCCAGGGATCAAGCCCAGATTGGCTTTGTGCAAGACAAGTGCCTAATCAGTTATTATCTCTCTGGGACCCCAGTCATTGTTTCTTGATGCTTCTGGGAGCTCATGTGCAGAGAGAGCTTAAAGGATCCAGATGCAGAGAATGCCCTGATGCCACGAAATACACAGATTGGCAGTGGTAAATTAAGGAAAAGAGCCAAGAGGGGACATATAGGTTTAGCATTATTTGTGGCTGTTCCAGAACCCCTGAACCCTCTTTCCTATACCTTAAGGTTAGTCCATGAGCAAAATTTCCAGCTACACTTCCCAATTAGATTCCAGATTTGGTCACTCTCCCCACTAAAGGTGTTTGAGCCCTGGTTCATTCTCATCTGGACTTGGATTGACTTCCTTGCCTTTTTTCCCTTTCTTTTTTCTTTTGCAGATCCCAGAGGCTCCTTTAAATCACATGATTCCCTGCTCAAAAGCCACCATTGACTTCCTGTGCCAGTATCTGAGATATTGTTTGAGTCAGGCCTCATCACACTGGGCAAAAATTGTCCCCTACCTATCTGTGATATTTTCCTATGTCACATGGACCTTGCTTACTCTATTCCACATACCTGCACCTCTTGCAATGGGCCCCACATACTCCCACTGTGTGGTCATAGTAACTGTTGCTCCCTCTGCCCTGACTTTCTCTGGGGAGGCATGCCACCACTCCTGCCATTTCTCTCTGGTCACATGGATCTGGTATAATGAGATAGAGGATGACACAGGACATGACTATGGATGGGGGAGGTCGACCATTGAGATTGACTGTCATCTATGGGCTGGTAAAGGAGAGCCCAAGGCAGGGCATGTCAGCCACAGTTTCAGGAAGCTAGGCAGAGGGCAGAGAGCATAGGTTCTTGAAACTCACATGGCTTGTAGCAAGTCATAAGTTAAAGAATACAACAGAATACTCTTAGTGATTGTTTTCTGGTACCAATTCAGGGAGATAAACAGTTTTACTAGCATGTTCTAGCACACATTACTCTGACCTCATCTACAATCTTTTTAAATGTGTTATGCTTCTTTGAAAAATTGATTTATAAAAGTGTCTTTATCTTATGAAAAGTCAAATTTGGCCAAGGCTAATGAGTGGAAGATATAAGGACAAGTTCACTGAATAGAAAAAATTCTAGAATCCCATCTGGGAAATAGATACCCAGAGGGGCGGGCCAGGTTTTAGTAGACTGCTACTCATTTTCTGAAGTCAGAGTCACTGAGGCACACACACTTGTCATCTCCAGACAACAGCAGGCTGCACTGGCCCATTACCCAGGATTGGAGACCCCACCTTGGACCTTTGATCTGAGTCATTTTAAAGGCTCTTACCTTTGTAGCCTATGCCAAAGTGGAGGCTTCCATGCACAGTAAACTTAGCCCTCTCAACAGGGCAATAAAACCACAGTCTTATTTTTCTCTCAAGCCTAGGGGTTATCTAGGAAGTGACTTTGGTGACAGGGACAGACAGGCTAATTTGTCTGGCCATCGCCCTAAGGTAGAAAGGCCAATAGCATGCAATGCACTTTGCTAGAGATAGTCAGACATTGGCTCTGATCTTAGTATTCTAGTCCATCAGCCTGCAGTTGCACTAGGACCTGGGGTGGGTTTTTTTCCTGCCTTTTTTTTTTACGAACAGAAAACCCCACACACATTCTTTCAATTTCTAAAGGGAAATTTGATTCGAGCTGTAGAACAAAGGGTGAAGAAATAGAAGTAAAAGAAAATCAAAGAAAAAGTGATTTGGATTCAAGGGGATCAGATGTTTCATTTATTGCAGGTTAGAGACCTTCAATGAGTCAAATGAAAGGAACATTTGTATTAAAATACCTATGTGGCCTAGAGAAAGCCTTGATGGGGTGCGGGCGAGTTAAGTTACAGCAATCTTGCTGAGAGATATGAACCCGCCTTCTAGGCTATCTGTTCCCAATATTGGAGGTTGTCTGTGTTACAAACCTGAGATGAAAGGTACTTGTTTTGACTCTGAATCTGGAAGCCAGACACTGAAATTAGCAGCACTCTGGGGGTGTGCGACGCAGGCTAACAGAGGGCCCAGGCCAGGGGGAGATGTGGCTGCTTGATTAGAATAAGAAGATGAGGCTGTACTGAGGATCCAGGTGTGATGAGAATCATGAAAACCCCTCTAAGGAATGGAGTTGAAGGCCAGAGAAGGAACCCCAAATCAGGAGTTGGAGGTCCCAGGACTTTCTCTTCTGGCCTGGGGCTGGGTGTTCTGTGGGAACTGAAACTGGGTGGTCTGGTTTGCCCAACACACACACACACACACACACACACACACGAACCGGTTCATAGAATGAATGAAGTGGCAACTGTGCCCTTCATTCATGCCCGTGGAATGACCTTCTCTGCATTGGGTCACAGAGGGTTTCTACAGTAGAGGGACTACCATGATGGTTGGGTGCAAAGCAGGAATGTGGGATGCAATCATACCTGAGAGCCGAAGGGAAGCAGGCTCACAGCTTCACTTTCTTTTCAGCCTGTCAGTCCCTCAAAGAAAGTCTCAGTCTGAATCTGATATGTCTCCGGCATTTCTTTCCTCTCTGAAGTGTTTCTTCCTAAGAACAAGAGGGACCAGCGAAGCCTCCTGCCTGCCTTGTAGACAACATCCATCATCCAACGAAATCTGCAGGGACGACTCCCAGCTGTACCCAAGGGGACCCAATGATGCGGTGCCAGGCACATGGCAAGCTTTAACCCCTGGACTATCTCTGCATCCTTACCCAAACTACATTTAACAACCTGATTTCTTTCCGTGTTGTTTGTTTCTACAGTTTTCTATTTAAGTCAGTGCTGATAGTTTTCCTTTACAGAACTGATCTGTGAGGGTCTCTGTCAACAAGAACTGATGTGAAGACATATCCTGAGGGATGCAGATAAGACAAAATCTTGATGGCAAAACCTAGATGCCTTTGGTTAAAAAAAAAAAAAGTCTGCCCCAGTGACTCCGAAGTTCCTTCTCAAAACTTGGAATATCTGAAGCCCAGATTCCCACCTCCCAGCCCCAGTGTTTGGATAGAGAAGAAATCACTGTCTCCAGCAGAGACAGCTGCAACTTGGCCCCTTCATAGGGTACCCCCCTCTTTCTTATCTGCTCATCTTTTCTTTTAATGAACATTCTGGAGTATCTGCTCTGTGCTTGCCACTGATCCAGGTTACTGGGGAACAGCAGGAAGAAATAGAAAATAAAACCTCTGCATTCTAAAACTGCTGCTCCAGTGGTTCAAGGTCAAATGTTTGAACAGGTATTCACTCTCAAGGGTATGCTTGGCCTCCTGGGGGAGGTCAGTGCTGCTACCCCAACAACAAAATGATTGTCTCTATTGTGGAGACTGAGGGGCTGCTTCCAGGGGTTCTGAGATCAAGGGCCTTAGATAGGCCCCTATAGCTCCAAAATAATTCCTGACTGCAGAGCCAGGAGTAAACACTGAGCATTGCCAGTGTGCGCCCCCAACCTTCAAAAAAAAAAAAAGAGAGAATAATAGTTTGCTATTTTCCAATACATGTTTTCTAAATGACTGTGGGTAAGGATGTCTATATGGACTACACACCACAAAAGAAAAAATAGCTCCTTTTTTTCCATGCACTTCTGAAGCCTTAGAAATATCTTATTTCAATCCTTAAAAATCATCTACAGGGAGGTATTGCTACTTTCATCTTCCCATTTTGCAGATGAGAAAACAAGCAGAGAGGTTTTAGAGACTCATGCAAAACTGCCCAGAAAGCTGAGCTCTTAGCTGATCCCCAAGGCCCTTCTTCTGGATCTTGCACACTAATGACAGTTCATCTGGGAGGAATGACATTATTCCCACTAACATGGACATTCCTCAATCTCAAAACACCAGGTATCTTGAAATTCATTTTTTAAAATCCATAAAATAAAATCCACACAATCTCTGTGGGAAACAGTCTCAGAGCCAGCGTGAAACATCAGCAACTATCCTTCCATGCTGTGTTAGGGACCAGTGAGCAGTGTAGGTAATAGAGACATGGAACCTGGCCAGTATCTCTAGATCTTCAGCTCTGTCAAATGCGAACAAGATATTTAGAATTGGTAGTGAAACCTTTCCACTTCCACTTTAGGTCCTAGCTCAAAGACTACTGCACAGTACAAATGTATGGTTTTATAAAAGCGTAAACATGCATTGAGAAGTCTCCTGGGAAAGGCAAAGCTAGAGACAAGACCCTTGGGATTTGATCAAAAATCATTGTGAGAGAGGAAACGTGTATTTTGGCATTAGTGGGCCTTGGCTTTAAGGCTGGAAGACTGAAAAGAAGTCTGTGTTTGTTCTTCAATGTTCAGTGGCAATTTCTATATGTTAAGTGATCTCCATGCCAGATGGTGGATTGAAAGGTTTAATCAATATGTTTATCATAGTGGGAAATGGCAATTGTGAACTCCAGATATAAATAAGCCACTCTTTATGCCTTGAATAGGGCATCCTGAGTAGGTGGGCTATTCCTAGGTAATCTATGTTATTTTGCTTGGGAAACAGGGCAGGACAGTGAATCCTCCTTGATATCAAAGTGCTCTAGGTTCCAGGACAACATGAATTATTTCTGACTTCAAACAGCAAGCATATATAGCCAAAAAGAACTTGTAGGGAGCAAAGTGAAACCACAAGCTCCCAAGTGCTGTTCTGCATTCTAACAAAGTATTTGCATATAAAACTTGAGTTCCCTTGAGCTGTTCCCCCTTCCTTTGTCTTCCTAGAGTCATCTATCCAGGACACAGGACATCATCATCAGCTCTTCCTTGGCTGCAGTGCACAGATTAGCCTCAGATCAGTCTTTCAGTTGCCTCTTCCCACTGATCCTGCTGCCTTATTGTACTCATCCACTTGTCTCCTGGAGGGGTTCTTTTTTTGTTTTGTTTTGTTCCCCCCCCACACACACACTCAGGTCTTTCCAATCATTCTATAGCACTTTCCAAAACTCATATTCTACCACACAGACTTCTGCTTGGCACCTTCCCCATATTCCCTGAATCCAAGAGAAAGATCCTAAGAGGAGCACAGATTTAAGAGGAACACAGACTTAAGAGGAGCACAGATTTAGTGACCAGCATATGTGCAAGTTGTATCTCTCACTCCATATAGTCCCCTGAGAATCATGGAGTATGGCCCTGGTGGCCTCTAAACATCAAGATATGGGACTATTGGGTCAAACCTGAGCTGAATATTATTGGAAGAGTTTCCAAAGCTCCAGAGTCCTTACCACTCCACCCCAAAGAGACCATTCTGGGCTCTCCTAGTGCTTAGTGCTCTCCCTTTCCCTGCAGGACCATCTATCTTTTTCTTTTTTTCCTTCCTTCCTTCCTTCCTTCCTTCCTTCTTTCTTTCTTTCTTTCTTTCTTTCTTTCTTTCTTTCTTTTTTCTTTCTTTTCTTTTTTTTTTCTTTCTTTTTCTTCTTTCTTTCTTTCTTTTTTTTCTTTCTTTCTTTCTTTCTTCTTTCTTTCTTTCTTTCTTTCTTTCTTTCTTTCTTTCTTTCTTTCTTTCTTTCTTGTGGTTTTTGGGCCACACCCGGTGATGCTCAGGGGTTACTCCTGGCTATGTGCTCAGAAGTCACTCCTGGCTTGGGGGACCATATGGGATGCCAGGGGATCGAACCGTGGTCTGTCCTAGGCTAGTGTTGGCAAGGCAGACACCTTACCTCTAGCGCCACCATGCCGGCCCCCATCTATCTTTTTCTGCTTGGCCTTTTGACGAGACACCTTTGGCTACTCCTTTTGAACCCTTATCAGCTTCTAGGTTCTGGGAGCCAGGGAAAAAAGCTCAGGCCAAGAAGCCAAAGTCTTAAAAGTAAGAGATGAAGAAAAAGTCTTTTTTTTTCTTTTTTTCAAAAGCTTCATCTCACAGAACTCTTCAACCCACCTGCAGAATGAGAGAAAAAACTATTTCACATGTTGAGAAAAAGCTGGAGTCTGAAGAGGAGCCTGAATAACCACCAGTTGGCATTGAGTGTTACAGAAGTTGAGCAGAAAACCCAGATCACATGGGGGCTGAGGGATTCTGAGAAACACAAGGGCCCAGTCTGGGAGGGCTGACACTCAGCTCAATGCAGAGGGGTCCAACCACTGGCTCTGCAAAGGGCTCAGGGCATCAGGCAGTGCTCCAAGACTATGCTCACTAACAAGAAAGTGTGTGTGTGGGGGGACACACAGCATGGATCTGGTGAGGCAAGGAGGAGACCACATTTAGGAACAGTAGTCTCATGGCTGGGAGTTTATCTTATTGTCTCTGGAGAGAAAGAACAATGACATTTTTTAACAGGTCTTGATTTCTTTCCTCTTAAATGCCAAGACTTTCTCCCTGAAAAGTAAAGTTTGAAACTGACATATCTGGCTCCTATCCCTGCCACCATGTGGACCCCTTAACTCAGCCAGCTGTGACCCTCAAACCAGAAAAATTCAAAGAAGTTTAAAAGATTAATATCTGGGAAAGTGGTGAGGAAAGAGAGTGTTCACTGATAAGAGCCTGAAACTGTATTTCTTTTTCATTTTTATTTAGTTTGGCTTGGGACTTTTTTATTTGTTTATTTTTGTGCCACACCCAGCAGCATTGAGGGGTTACTCCTGGCTCTGTGCTCAGAAATTACTCTTGGCAGGCTCAGGGGACTATATGAGATGCTGGGAATCCAACCCAGGTTGGCCACATACAAGGCAAATATTCTGCCAGATGTGCTATTGCTCTGGCCCCTCAAGTTATATTTCTTCACCTTTCCCCTTTCTGCTTTCATCCTATTGATTCCCCTACTACCATCCTTACAGTTGGTCGCCAAGTTTAGTGCATTTTCAAGATTTTCACCTGATGGACCCTAGAAATATACTGGGAGTCTATGGGAGGCATTGTGACCCCAGAAGAGAAACTGGGCTGAAGGATCAGCAGACTGTCGTCATTTCAGGCAGCTACCCTCAGTTCATCTTCAAGCTGATCAGTACCAGATCCCCAGAATTTCCTAGAAACGTCAGCTATTAGAATTTTCATGGGATATCTGTTATTAGCATGTCTTCTCAGATCAAAAGTATATTGTACTCTGCACAAAGAACATCCTCCAGTGTCTGGACGGGGATGCTTGGGGTCTGGTGAGACTTATTGACCTGGAGCTAATAAGCAGGCCCCTACAGCAGCAGAGTCCATACTTGGCTTGATAGTAATGAGATTCTGAGCTGAAAATTTCCTAATGTCTAGGAATGAAGTCACGCCGAGACAGAGCCTCCTTCTGCAGTAACATTCATGAGGTTGTCTCTGTACACTCCCTTTAGATCTGTCTTTTTATGAGCCCTCTTTATTAAAAACAACACAAAAATATTCAGTGCTAGAAGAGGTTTTTTTGTACTTTGATTCGTTTTGGTTTGGATTTGGGTTTTGTACCCTAGTTCATGGTTTTCAGACTTAGTCCTGATTCTGAGCTCAGGGATCATTTCTGGTTCAAGTTTCAGGTTGACCATGTACAAGGCAAGCGCCTTACGCACTGTACTATTGCGCTTGCCCCAATCAGATAAGTTCTTAAGACATAGCTAGCTCACCTCTATTAATTTTCATTTCCAGAAACTGGGGAGGAAGAAAGGTTGCCGGGGTTGCACAGAGCTGCCCAGTACACTCTCTGGCAGTGCCACCCTGGCCCTCAAAACCCGCTCTGTCCTGCTGCCTTAGTGCCTGCGCTGCGTGTGTATCTGTCCTGTCCTGAAGGAACAGTGCACCAGGTCGCCAGATGTGCAGCTCGGGAAACCGCGGAAGTGGTTCCTGGGTGATGAGATGAGAAGCAGACCAGGCCGGGTGTAATCCGACCTCGCATCAGCCGGGCTTTTCTGCGCACTGGAGATAAGAGTCTGCATGGAGGCAGCTGACGCACGCAGTCACGCACCCTCGCAGGAACAGTTTCCTTTGCCTCCTTTCATCTGTGTGCTTGAGGTGGGGGCATCCTAACCCATCTCAGACAGGCGCGTGCAAAGCCCTAAGTCCAAGCATTCACCAGGGAGCTCCATCTACCTTGCATAAATCCTGGCATCTTCCTTTTCTTCCATTGCTCTGGGCACCCTGTTTTCTGGAAAACAGCTGGAAGTGGCATGTTCCCCAGGGCCAACTTTTGCATTTCTGCAGAGATGGGGGAATGCACACAGACTGTCTGTTCCACCTGGCATAGGGACAGGCTGGGTGCCAACCAGGACTGTCAGATGACAACACATGATGGCCTTTATTGTTGTTGATTTTTATGAATATAATTCCCCTCCTCTCAAGCAGGGCTACCACTGCCTGTAATGCACATCTGATTCTTGATCACTCGGGTTGGTGGGGCTGGCAGCTAAAGACATGAGATGCCAGCACTGGAACTTGAGGACTTTGTGTGCTCTGCCATGTGAGCCAGCTCCCTGACCAAAGGGATTAAACCAGGACCTCACCTATGTGAGTGCTCCTCCATAGAGCCCTAGCCTGACCTCCTCACCATGGTTTCAAGAGGGATGATCTGGCAGGCAGGGCGCAAAGGCTCAAAGGGGCATTCCTGGTGAGCATGTGGGCAGGTGTGCTTAATACTGGGCTGGCAGAGAGGGGGAGCTATCCAAAGGGAAGGACACCTTTGTCTCTGCTCAGCAGATATTGCAGTTTTGGGGAGCTCCTGAAGCAAGGTGTACACTCTAGCCCTTTGACTTCTCTCCTAGCCCCAGATAGAAGCACTTGGGAGGTCCCCTAACCAAACCTCCAAGAGAATTGACCTGAAGTTGCTTTGGGACACACCCATCAGTGCTCAGGACTTACTCCTGTGTATGTGCTCAGGGATCTCTCCTAGTGGAAATTGGGGAACCACATGGGGTGCTGGGGATTCAATCAGGTCAGCCATATGCAAGGAAGCACCCTCTCTACTGTCCTATCTCACTGGCAGCCTGATGCTTGTTTCTGCTTTGTCCAGGGTCCTCTGTCTCTTCCTGCACACTCTGCTGTGGTCCCTAACCCCCCGCAGACCAATGTCTGTATGGTGGAGAGGGAGAAAGACACAAAACACCTACTATGTACTCAGATGCTTTCCACTGTCAGAGACTGAGTAGGTTTTCTGGTCCATTTTCCAGGAGACTCTGAGGTTTCCTTCACTTTCTTCCCCCTAGCCCACTCCTTCCCTGCCTCACAGGCTCCCTGGATGACTACGTCCAAGCATGCATGTGACTGTCATAAAGATTCAGAATCTGCAGCCCAGGTCTCTCCCACTGGGGGCATTAGATGGGGTAATTCTGCTAATAACAGGATTTGCCAATTGCTCTTCCGGGCAGTGATAGCCTCATAACATATCACCATGATGGGTAGGTGGAGTCAAGGGGCAGGGTCACCTGCTAGTGCTATCCTCAGGCTCTCTCTAGCCCTCAGACAGTGACATGACCTGGTGCTAGCAGCCTAGAACTATGAGGACAGCTGAGAAAATATTGCTTGAGCCTGACACAGATCAATGATAATATTCCAGATTATCCTTTTTGTTGTTAATATAAGATTGCATTACAATCTTGGTTAAATTTGAGATGTACATGCTTAGAAATCAAGATCTGGATGCCCTACATTTTAAATCAACATCTGTATACTCTCATCCTAAATCAATATCTGTCTATGGATGTCTATGACTACTTTTTTTTTGTTTTGTTTTTTTGGGCCACACCCTTTTGACGCTCAGGGGTTACTCCTGGCTATGTGCTCAGAAATCGCCCCTGGCTTGGGGGGACCATATGGGACGCCGGGGGATCGAACCTCGGTCCTTCCTTGGCTAGCGCTTGCAAGGCAGACACCTTACCTCCAGCGCCACCTACCCGGCCCCCTATGACTGCTTTTTACTCATCACTGAAAGTTTGTTTCTATCTGTCACTATACAACTGACCCCTTTCACCCGATTAACCATTCTTATTCCCTTCTCCAAACAACTATAAAACTTATTTTAGGTGTGAGAAGATGGGTCAGTGGCTAAAGCAACTCTTTTGTGAGGTAGAGTTTAATCCCTGGTACTACCTGTGTGTCCTGAATTTGCTACTGGACTCTTTACTGTCTGTGATCCCTGGAGCCATGAGAAATTTCCAGCCACACCACAACTTCAACTGTGACCCCACAAAGCAGCACAACTAAAGCACTAGACATCACGAGATTAGCAGACAAAAGGGAACAAAGTAATGAATTGGTTTTAGATAATGAGCAAATGAGACAATAAATAACATGAACACATACAGTAAATAATATTCCTTTAACTCTTTTGATCCTCCAAATTATATGGAAAATATCTCTGTAGAAGATATGTTTTAACATAAAGAGAAAAGACTAAAGACTGTACTACTCTAAGAAGTAAAAATTAAAAAATATTTTCTTTTAGGACCAAAGAGACAATTCAGGGGTTAAGGTGCTTGCCTTTCATATGACCAATCCATTTCATCATACCACCACATACTGTTCCCCTATCGGCATCAGGAGTGATCCCTAAGGACAGGGCCAATGTAAGCCCTGAGCATGAACAGATATGAAGAAAAAGAAAAGAAAAGAAAAGAAAAGAAAAGAAAAGAAAAGAAAAGAAAAAAGAAAAGAGAGAAAGAAAGAAAGAAAGAAAGAAAGAAAGAAAGAAAGAAAGAAAGAAAGAAAGAAAGAAAGAAAGAAAGAAAGAAAGAAAGAAAGAAAGAAAGAAAGAAAGAAAGAAAGAAAGAAAGAAGGAAGGAAGGAAGGAAGGAAGGAAGGAAGAAGGAAGGAAGAAGGAAGGAAAGAAAGAAGAAAGAAAGAAAGAAAGAAAGAAAGAAAGAAAGAAAGAAAGAAAGAAAGAAAGAAAGAAAGAAAGAAAGAAAGAAAGAAAGAAAGAAAGAAAGAAAGAAAGAAAGAAAGAAAGAAAGAAAGAGGAGAAGAGAAAGCAAGCAAACATTTTGGAAAACAATACGGAGATTCCTCAAAAAAAACAAACAAAAAAAAAAAAACAGAAAATTGAGCTCCCATATGATACACTAGAAACACAAAAATACAATTCAAAAAATCCCTTCCTCACACCTATATTTATTGCAGCACTATTTACAATAGCCAGACTTTGGAAACAACCAAGATGCCCTTTAACAGATAAATGACTAAAATAACTGTGGTACTTATACACAATGGAATATTTTGCAACCACAAGGAGAGATGAAGTCATGAAATTTTCCTATACCTGAATATACATGAAATCTATTATACTGAGTGAAATAAGTCAGAGGGGGAGAGATAGACACAGAATAGTATCACTCATATATGGGTTTTAAAAAAATTAAGGACATTATTTTAATAATGCCCAAAGATAATAGAGATGAAGGTCAGAAGGACCAGCTCACAATTTGAAGCTCACCACAAGGAGTAGTGAGTACAGTTAAGGAAATAACTACACTAACAACTATCATGACTATTTAAATGAGTGAGAGAAGTAAAATGCCTGTCTCAAAAACAGGCAGGGGTTGGGAAGGAGGAAGGGGGGGGGGTGCATTGGTGGTGGGAATATTGCACTGGTGAAGGGGTGGTGTTCTGTTTATGACTGAAACCCAACTACAATCATGTTTGTAATCATGGTGCTTAAATAAAGATTTTATATTTTAAAAAAATCACTTTGTAAGTGGATTTTAAGTTCTAAAAGCAAGTCTCCAAAGGAAAAACAGTACTAAGTATGCAATAAGTAGCAAGTTTCAATAGCATTCAAATATGGTCAATTATGAAGTTTTATTAGAAATAATTGGTGTCAAGGAAACATTGGCATAATCTACATCTAAGTTTTAATATATGCTTGTGATTATTGCCTTGGTGTTGATGCAAAAGATACCCAAGAGTACAGAGAAAAGAAATAAATGCCCAGTTCAGATCTTCTTCCCCACCTTCTCCCTCCAAGGACACAGATTGAGGAAGAAATCAAATTTTTATAACTGTCCTAGTCAGAAGTTTCACCTAGCTTTGAAACTGGTTCCAGGGATAAAGCTGGATTCCACAAAAGGAAGTGTATTCTAAGGCAGCCTGAGCCTTTCAGAGGAAGTATCTCAAAAGGAGAACATTTGATCTGGAGGTGACCCAGGCAGACAGTTCACATTCCTGAGTTTCACAGTCCATCATCTGCAAAATTGCTGTTTCTGGTCATCCTAGCCTCACCAGGTTGTTGATTCACTAAGGTTATGCGAGGCCATGAAAAATGGAAGGCATGGCCCTGTGGAGTATGTCAGTGATGCATGAAGAGAGAAGTAAGCAAAGTTGGCTTATAGAGGACATTTTCCTACTGCACCCAGAAGGAAGTCTCAGTTTGAGACTAGAACAGCTGGAATACTTCTCTGGCATTTGCCAAATAACCCTTTCTTCAAACAGAGAGCAAGGCCTTAAACTTTGGGCAAGCATAGGACTGGTCTGATGTCTGGAGAAATGCTTAGAGAGACTATACATAGCTTCAGGTGAATTTATTTGGGGATGAAGTGGGGACCTCTGATACCATGACATTTGAGGAAGGGGGTCCTGGAGTGCGAAGAAACATCTGTTGGACAGAACAGAACTGGAAAGTCGCTCTAGCTTGAGGATGGATGATGTCCCCAGAATCGGGAATCTTAGCCTAGTTTGTGACATGAACCCCTCCAAAGAAGCCAAGAATATTCTTTTATAGAATCAAGGCTCTTTAATTTTTTTTTTGATATGGAACTATCATGGGCCTTTTAAATTTAGGGGCAGGATTGGGATCATATCTAGCAGTGTTTAGGAATACCTCCTGGTAGGGCTCTGGAGACCATATGGGATGTTGGGGATTAAACCCAAATTGGCCATGTGCAAGGCAAGTACCTTACCCACTGTATTGACTGTCTATCAAGGACCCTTTTGGTTGGGTAAAATAGATAGCAGAAATTCAATCATTCTGACATTTATTTTTTGTGTTTTTTTTTTTGTGTGTGTGGTTTTTTTTGTTGTTGTTGTTTTGTTTTGTTTTGAGATCACACCTGACGGTGCTCAGGAATTATTCCTTGCTCCTACTCGGAAGTCGCTCCTGGCAGGCTGGAGGGACCATACGGGGTCCTAGGATTCGAACCGGAGTCTGTCCTGTGTTGGCTGCATGTAAGGAAAACGCCTTACCACTATGCTATCACTCCAGCTCCTCTGACATTTTTTTAATTAGTTTTGCTCACTTCCCCCCCACCCTACCCCCCCCCCACACACACACCCTGCAGTCCTCCTGGGACCCAGGAGCTTCTAGGATCGCTGGACAAGATCTTTCAATGCTTATGAGACTCAGCACTACTCAGGCCCAGAAGTACCAAGGTGCCATCTGAGCTACACTTGGGGCTGAGGGGGTGACTGGAGCAAGTAGTGCCAATAGTTGCACTTACAGCCCCTGAGCTAGTTCTCTAGGCCTTTCCTCTGTGGTTCTTTAAATGGTCAGAGCTAGATGTGGCCCAATCGTTCTAATTATTTTTAGATAGTAATGGGCTAGTTTCAAGGAAGCCTATAATCACCCTAAGATCATATTATTTGTGCATAATTTCTGTTGATAACAAAGGCCCAACATTCCCTTGCTATGTGGAGGTGAATCAAGGGTGGGAGGGTAGCTCTCATTGACAATGCTTAGAAACCTGCTATCTCTGGGACTGGAGTAGCTAGGACACTTACCTTGCATGTGGCCTGTCCAAATCCAATCCTCAGAAGCCCATATGGTTCCCTAAGGTCTAGCAGAAGTGATCCCTGAGTTCAGAGCCAGGGTAATACCTGAGCATATCTGAGTGTGACCCAAAAGCAAGGAGGAAGAAGAAAGAGGAAGAGAAGGAGGAGGAAGAGGAAGATAGAGGAGGAGGAAGATGAGGAAGAGAAGTAGAGGAGGAAGTGGAGGAGGACAAAGAGGAAGAGGAGGAGGAAAAAAAGAGAAGGAGAAGGAAGAAGAGGAGGAAGAGGAGAAGGAAGATGAAGAAGAGAAGTAGAGGAGGAAGAGAAGTAGAGGAAGAGGAGGAGAAACAAAGAAGGAAGAGGAGGAGGATAAATAGTAGAAAGAGAAGGAAGAAGAGGAGTAAAAGGAGGAAGAGAAGGCAGAAGAGGAGGGGGAAGAGGAGAAGGAAGAGGAAGAAGAGGAGGAAGATGAGGAAGAGAGGAGAGATTCAGCTGCAGTAGCAGTAGCAGTTTTCTCTCTGTTCATCTGCATGAATACATGACATGCCCACTACATGGACTTCGGGGTCTTCTGCTCCGTGGAGTTCATATTCTCTACCAAACTGGTCTCTCCCTAAACAGATGCATTGGTGTGGACGGATGAGGCCAGTTTCTGGACACTAATCCACCTTAACTCCTCCTCTGGCACCTCCACCTCCAACACTGTGTGTATGTGGGGAGGAGGGGTGTGCACACATATGCGAGAGAGACAGGGAGGACTTAAAAAAAAAAGCCATGCTGTTTGGGTGTGTTTTTGTTTTGTTTTTGTTATTTTGTTTTATTTTGTTTTTTATTTACTTTTGCCTGAGCTCCTTTCTCTGTCAACTTGGAGAAAGACGTGGGGGTGAGCAGAAACATAGGAGCACTTGGACATGCGCATAAGGCTGTGTGAGAGTGGGGACCCACACCTCCCACTAGTCCAGCAAGAGTAGTTGTTTCATTTTCCTCATCTGAAAACAGCTTTGGATCGCCAACCTTTAATTAAGAGGCCATTTTCCTTTCAAAAGCAATGTGTGCTAATAAATACCATCTGAGCTGGGGTGGGGGAATACAGAAATTAGAACTGTAGCTGAAAAACCCTGAGACTGGCAGCCGACTTGCCAGAAAAGCCTTCTGGGAGGGAATGGTTTCCATGTGCTTCGGGGAGGAGGACATGCCTCGTGGCCCATGTTCCTGGCTTCAAAGCCAAGCCACCAAGCTGTGGGTTTTCTGCCTTCTTGTGGAAGGAGAACAGGAAGAGATGGGTCCTGGCCTTGGTATTTCACGACCTGTGACTCAAAGAGGTACAAGGGATGAGATTAGGATGTTTTGTTTGCAGCTGCCACCCCTCAGCTTTGAAAAGGAGGTTTCTAGCAAAATGAGAATTTCTGCAGATAAAAACACCCCGGGATCCCCCTGACTCCATACCAGTCTCCATGTAAAATTGCCAGACAAAATGCAAGCTATCCGGCTCCATTTGAATTTCAGATAAACAGTGAATAAATTCTTGTTTCAGTATGTTCCATGCAAATATGCTAAAAATATATACAAAAGCATGATCTATGTTTATCTGAAATTCAATATTAATAGAGTATCCCATCTCTTTATTTATTTATTGCTAAATCTGCTTCTATTCTCATTCAAGCCAGATTCTAGAACATCTCAGGATCTTTGGAAGGGAACAGGGTGGGGTCAGCCTGGGACACTTTGAGGTCAGCCTAGAAACTTCTTCATTGTCAGCCCATGATTGAGAATGTGAACCTTGTAAACCTGACTTAAAGCATTTTCCAACTCAGAGCTCTCACTGCCTACTAGATTCATCTCAGGGTGGTAACTTGGCCTAGAGACTCAATATCTTCTACAGAATGGGGAGACTGAAAAATCAGAGTACCTAATGGTACTACTGGTACTGCTTTAACACTGAAAACATTCAGCAGCCATTGAACATTCCCCAGTATTCAATTGCCATCTTTTAAAACCAAACTCAAGCTCATCCAGATTTTCCTCTAGCGCCTTTCTTTAAGATACTTTGGGCCAACCTGAGAGCTAGCTGGAAGTTCTGAGCTGGAAGCAATGGTCAAGGAGAATAAAAGGGACCTGTGGAATTGCTGGAGACACATCTGTCTATCTTTTACTCTGTGCCTCAAGCTGACTATTCAATAGCCTCACTGAGACAGTTGTACATTTGTGCTCTTGTATAATACAAAAGGACCCACAAAATTATGAGTATGGACAATTACACTAAAAAAATTGCTGGCAAGAAAGCCAGCTCCTCTCCCCTCATTTCACACTAACATACACACCTTATGTTAAGCAAAGCTAATATCTTTCTTTACCGGCCAAGTGTTTTTTCAACTGGGTGGATGAAAATGTTGCTCACAGATCTACAAAGCATGCCTGTAAAAGCAAAGCCTCAAATACCCAGGGGCAAAAGAGGTAGCTGAGCCTGTCTCAATTCATATGCACAAATTGGTGCCTGGGGTTAATGCTAACTAACCATTAGTGTTCAGTCTGTTTTGCATTTGGATGCATCTTTATCTGCTGTCCTTTAAATTCATTCCACTTAAATGTTTCTTTGGGGACAGGTGGTAAAAGCTACCCGGCTAATAGTCAGCTTTTATCTCCAAAACATAACAAACACAATCTCCAATAATTTATTGGTTTGATATGGAAGATCTGAATCTAAGAATGTGAAGAAGAAAAAAAAAGAAAGAAAGAAAGAAAACAAACTTCTAGAAAAACAGGGATCCTAATCCTGGCATTTTCTTCCAATAATGATATTTGTAACTTATTAATTACCAATAGGTGATCACCATACAAGGATTTTCCCAATGGTGTCTAATTAATTTCATTGTCTTTTCTCTGAGTTCTAGAGTATTCCACTCTACACATCAGCCAGCCTGTCTTAATTAATTTTGTACTGCATTCAAAGCTTTTGCTTTTGTGCCTCTCTGTTTGATTTAAATTCCTTTTTGCAAATAAATAAATAAACATCAAAGCTAATGAGGCTCTAAAGATTTGAGATGTAAATATCATATGCAGATTCTTTTTGGATCCCAGCTCAGCGGAAGACCAAAAATAACACTTGGAAGTTTGATTAAGAAATCTCAGGCTCCCCCTACCTTGCCTCCCTTCAGACAATCTTTCTACTAGCAATTTTAGTTATTTGACAAAAAAAACATGCCCCCACCCCAAAGTCCCAGAAGCTATTTCCTTTCAAGAACAGCAGGCAAGATTTGCACAGAAGTGCTATGCAGATTCCGCTCTAAGGAAGGGTTGCATGTCTATCCTGAGAGTTTCCACTGTGTGTGTGTGTTTGTGTGTGTGTGTACACACATTCTATATGCCTATACATTCTCTACCAAACACACATTCTTACACACAAACCTACTCATATTTTCCACACCTGGATACTCTCATTCACACTCATAAAAGTGAACTCAGTTCACATATTTTAGTACTCAGCCATGCCCAAACTCATTCATATCTTATACACACATGTTCACCCACTCATCCACATCAGTTATGCACACACACACACATATTCTTCACACACCCAATACAAAACGTTGGCTGGTCCAAGCTTCCAGCCACACACCTCTATTAACCTGATAGAACTCTTCTTGACCTCTTCCTGGAAGGCATCTCTGCCACCAGCCTGGGACTCCTCCTTCTGGGCCCCCCTTGGGCCACTGCCCCCCCCCCCCCCCCCCGCTGATGAAACTGTATCTGGTGCAATCTGCTTTTCCTAGGATATTTGTATCCTTTCCTGTGAAAGTCTGATTCACTTCCCAGAATTTCTCATCTGCTATTAATCTTTCAGGATATAGTTAGTGTTGTGATATTTTCAGATATTGTTTTCGGGGGACAGGGGGGTAGGCGGGCGGATTTCCAGGGGCCGTCCCCTGGCAGTTGCTGAGATTACTCAGTGCTTATAAGCAGCTCAGCGCCTTGCGACAGCACTTCCATGCAAGAGACTTACAATCATGTTTCATTAATTCGACGTGAATGAAGCCTCATTTCTGGCCTTGAGGAGCTTAAGATTTATGTGAAATTAATAACAGAACAGATGTCTTCACAATTTGGTTCCTCTGGAAAAAAAAAAAAGAGCCTGATTACTTTGAAAACTTCAATGCTTTCAAATGCAAACCCAGGGAGTTTTTACTCCAGGGTAAAGCGCTCTGCCTTGATATCGTCCACAACTCAGAACTAAGTGGAATTTAAATGTCAGATTTATATTAAATAGTCATATTCCCCATTATGACATATAATAAACAACAGCTTATTACTTTCATTAATAAGATGTGTTGGACATTTAAACTAAAGCTTCCCAGATAAAGCCGGCACTTCATAAGCAGGAGACACTGGGGGCTCGGCTAGCAGGCGGCTTTTTAGCTCAGTTTCTGATAATTTAATCATCAAGTCCTCCTAGGAAAACAAAATGCGCCTGTGTGCTTGCCAGACCCCCTGCAGAAGGGAGCCCAGCGCACATCCCGCTTGGACCCTATGCCATGGCCAGAGGCGCTGCATTTCTCAGGACTGTTGCAGCCTCCCCTCTTCCTTTTATTTCTTCCTACAGCCTGAAATCCTTTCCTTTATGTAGCTTCTGGGGCATGAGGTGGATTTTAATCATCCTCTGGCTTGGTGTGGGACTGGGCTCACTTCTCTTAGTCTGAAAAGGAGCAAGATAATGGACCCATGGTTAGGGTCTGGGGGATATGACAGAACAAAGACCCCCACCCAAACTCAGGCCAGAGCTCCTGCCTTTGGCTAAAGAGAGGGTTCCTGGGGGCCAGAGCAATAATAGCACAGCAGATAGGGCATATGACTTGCACGTGGTCAACTCGGGTTCCATATTTAATGTCTCAAATGGGCCCTCAAGCCACTCAGGATTAATTCTTGAGTGCAGAGCCAGGAGGAAGATGTGAGCACAGCATAAATAAATAAATAAATAAATAAATAAATAAATAAATAAATAAATAAATAAATAAATAAATAAATAAAATAAAAATAAACTCTGGTATGTGCCACCAGTGGATCACACTTGGATATGACTGACTGAGAACAAAATGCATCACTGGCATCCAGGTGAACTGTTAGGAGACCCTTACAGTGATGAATATTTGCAGGTACCCAGGTTCCCACCCAGCATCACAGGGTCTCATGAGCACATGGGGTATGGCGCCGACCCAAACAAACAAAGCTCAGTGTCAGGAATGGCCCCTGAGCACTGCTGGGCATGGACTCCCAAACAATCAAACAAACAAACAAACACAAAATTGATGTTAGGTTTTCAGAATCAGGTTTCTCAAGCCAATTATTTATTTTTGTTTTGGAGTCACACCCAGAAGTATTCAGAACTAACTTTGGCTTCTCTGCACAGGGATCATTCCTGACAGGGCTGCGGAGATTGAGCAGAGTCAGCCACATGCAAGGTGAGAGCCTCAACCCTGTCCTATCACTCCAGCTGTGATGACTCTTATCCCAAACCTATTGCATGTCCTTGAAGTTGGCCCTATCTGCATAACTGATACCCATGGAGAGAAGAGCAGAGCACCCCAACCCTGAGGAAACTCCCTTTCCTTTTGGCTTTCCTCATCCCAATTCCCCAACTCCTCTCTCCCACCACTCCCTAAACCAGATGGGGTCATGGCTCCTGCTCTAGCCTCCTGTGCCAATTGACACATGGACCACAACAAGTAAAGCTCTGAAGGGGACTGGGATGGGTGAAGCGATTGTGGGGGCATTCGTCCTAAGGGTGGGATTTTGGACATGCTCTGAGACTGATCCCCTTTATCCAGGTCCATGACAGTGGCCCAAGCAAATGCATATGCATATGCAAATGCATATGCACCCAAGCCCTTAACTCCTGCTTCATGGTTCCTGTGCACCAGCAGTGCACTGCAGGAGGCAGATGTGTCTCCCACAGATGTGACATTGAGACTCTCCCTCCAACCTAAAGACCTTGTGACCTCTCAGATGAGAAGAACTCACAGCACTTTTGCTGGACGTGAGAAGCCTGAGAACACAGCATGTAGCCACCAGACTGAAGGCAGAAGGCAGGACAACATAAGGTGCATAGGCAACTCAGAGCCAGACACCCCCAAGTCACCCCAGGAGTGTGGACAGAATAACATGGCCAAGAAAAGTAGAAGTGCACGTGAAAGTCTAGAGTTGAGGTCACTATGAGGCTGCCAACTCTGGCCCAAAACTCTTGAGGGCCAGATGGAGCTCAGTATTGAGGAGTTTTCAGATTTTGAGAGATGACGCAATGCAACAGCAACCATTTATTTTTTGGCAAGCCTGGGGGTCTAGGGCACATTAGCCTCTACTGACTCAGCCAGCAGGACAGTGTGTCCTTGCCCCTGGGCCCCTGGAGAAAAGGATGGTCATGCTTGGCCTGGGCTTCTCTCCATCTGCTCCTTGCAGGGGTCTGGGTGGGGAAGTCATCAAGCCCTGAGATGTGCCTGTGAGCTCCTTGATTCTTTGGAGACACCAGGGCCAGGGGTGGGGGGTGGAGGGTCACCCAATACTGAAATCTGCCCATTGTTTCCGTGGGATCACTCCACAGTCAAACAATTTTTTGACTCAAACAAGAGACCTCGTGTGCCTACGACTCCATTTCTCATATCTCTCTTTTTCTCTCTGGCTGTGCTGCCCCAATTGATTCTCCTGGGGCAAAGTGCCTGGCCCCACCCCTTACCCCATATCTGAAGTCAAGTTCTCTGGGTCAAGCAGCCCTGTCCAGACATCGGGCACAAGCCAATAAGCATCTCTCTAGCTCTGAGGGAGACCCCTGCTCATCCCAGAGCCAATCCCAGTGGTTGAGGTCATAGGTCACAGATCCACTGGAGCTAAAGCTTCATTTACTCTTGGTCCAGTCCAGATGGGTTTGGGTGGGGTGCAGGCAGATGGTACAGTGAGGGAGACCAACAGGAGGTAAGGACCTGACCTGGTTAACCATCTCGGTTCCCTGGGTAGACTCAGAGCAGGACAGAGCTGCTAAGACCACACAGACCTCACAGCTGGTGATGTTTGCAGGAAACAGTGACTACAGAAAGTGTGATGGCTATGGATGAAGGGTGGGGTCCAACCCCAAGGCCTCCCAATTCTCTGACTGGCTCCCACAGCCTCACTCTTCTCCCCTCCACTCTGTTCTCCTCCATCCTGCTCCCCTCCATTTCCATGCCCTCCAATTTCTTCTGCTCTCCATTGAGAGAAGATGAGGGGGAATTGCTGAAGAGAATCAACCCTCTGAAGACCCACAAGAACCCCCATATTCATACATAGACACTCAAACAAACACTCCCTGACTTTTAGCCTATTTCCACTTTTTCCTCTCCACTTCGCCTTGATATCTATTCCACATTGACCCTTTCTTTTGCTTCCACTCTCTTTTGAGGGACATACTCAGTTGTGTTCTAGGCTTATTCTTGGCTCTGTACTTAAGAATCACTCCTGGTAGACATCTAGGACTATATGAGCTGCTGGGGATGAAACCCCAATTGGCTATATAAAAGGCAAGCACCCTACTCAATGTACTATTCTTCAACCCCTTTCTGTTAGTTAGTTAGTTAGTTTGTTTGTTTTTATTTACCTCCCATCTTTATTTACTTCCATATGTCCAAAGGATTCTCTTCCCATTTTAGGGAGCACTCAATTCAATTCCTATCTGGAATCTAACTCCATTTCTCTGGCTAGGAAAACAGAGACTCCAAAATAGGACTACAAACCATTTCCTCCTCTCATCTCCTGGCTCAGTGCCTGGTCCCTTGAGTAGACCCAGTGGTCTTCCAGCTGGGAAGACCAAGCACTCAGGCTTATCAGTGAAAGCCATGGAAAGAGTGTGGATTTTCCAGGCCTGACCTTAAGTGAGGTGCAGACATTTGCTTTCTCAGCATTCTCTGCTTCCTTCTTTCTCTCAGTATTATGTTGTGAGGGGCTTGGAGGATGAAGTGGAAAGGAGAATAAACAATAGACCTCATGGATGGAAGTACAATTGGTTGGGAAATGTTTCTTCTTATGCTGAAGACTATGTTAGCAGCAATTCATGGAAAAAAAGTTTAAAGTCTCAAGCTATGTAAAGAGATGGAGATGTTTCCTCTCCCTAGATAATTCACCCTCTAGGCTGGACAAAGTCCAGATGAGCTTGGGTGGGGTGCAGGCAGATGGTATAGTGAAGGAGACCAACAGGAGGTAAGGACCTGACCTGGTTAACCATCTCGTTTCCCTGGGTAGACTTAGAGCAGGACAGAGCTGCTAAGACCACACAGATACAGTCTCTCTCACACTTTCATCAGTTATTCGGTTTCTCTCCTTTGAGACAAAGACTTTAGTTTCTCATGAATATACAAGAGATGAAGAAGCATAGGTCCATGAGACTTGCTTTCCAGAACCAGTTCCAAACAATGTATTATCAAAATTGATATTTTCCATCCAATCAATGAAAAACATATTTCTTGTTCTTAAATAGACCAATCCTAGCATTATAGAATCTTTCTTTTCAGTAGGAATCTTTCTTATTTATTGAAGGAAATTCATTTATGTATGTTATGAGCGGCAGGTATTTTCCTGTGTTTACATTGCTTTTCATTTGAATGTAAACTTAAAAAGTATTTTTTTTGCATGTGGATTTACGCATACTTTCTCTTTCTTGATTTTCTGTCGTCCATTGAAAACTTTTACTCATTTTAAAATTATTTTCAAGTATCCCCACTATATTTTCTTTAATTCATTTTATTGAATTACAATAAAACCTTATTGTAATTACTGTAATTCTATTTTATTGTAAGCATAAAAAACATGGATTCACCTGGAACTTACTTTGATGTAAAATGTGAGGTAGGGGTCAAACATTACATTTTCTATGTGATTATACAGTTATCACAACATATTTATTAAGTAGAGCATTACTCTTCCAGTTTCTTAAAATGCCCAGGCCTTGCAGTCAAAGCAATAGCACAGCAATAAGGCATTGCCTTGCATGTGGCCAACCCAGCATCCCATATGGTTCCCTGAGCACCATCAGGAGAAATTCCTGAGTTCAGAGCCAGAAATAAGCCCTGAGCACCACTTGGTATGGCCCAAAAACCAAGTCTGCCAGAAGTGATTTCTGAGTACAAAACCAGGAATAACTCCTGAGTACCATGAGAAGTACCAAAACAATAAATTAAAAAAAAAAAAAGCAGAACAAACAAAACAAAATGCCCAAGCCTGTACTTTAGCATTCTTCATTTATGCATCTCACTGGACCAATGATGGGATAATATTCTGCTAAGTCCTTTGTGAAAATACCAAAAATCAGGGGCCAGAGTGGTGGTGCAAGTAGTAGGGCTTTTGCCTTGCACACACTAACCTAGGATGGACCGAGGTTCGATCCCCTGGCATCCCATATAATCCCCCAAGCCAGGAGTGATTTCTGAGCGCATAGCCAGGAGTAACCCCTGAGCGTCACTGGGTGTGGCCCAAAATCCAAAGAAAATAAAAGAAAATACCACAAATCAAATATGCATTGAGCACATTAAACTACCAAAGACTACAGCTTAGCTTAACCTTCCTTACATAGACTCCATCTATCTTACATGAAATGATGGGTAAGCAAGACAGTTGATTCTCTGCTGAAAGCAAAAACTCAAAGAGATATATGCGAACTCACCATAAAAGTACACACTGGAAGTAAAATGGACACAAACAATACTAGGGACCATAAATTGAAATTCATCTTTGGATGATAAGGATGTCCCAGCAACAAGGCCTTCAAAGACCTCATAGGGAACTAGTTGTTTATCCTGGTAACTGTGCAGCTGACTGCACCTAAGGCTCAGCCCAGCTTTACATTATTAGACACTGTAAAGCTGTGTCTGCTGGGATGAGAGAAGATTCAACTTCAAGTCTAAAGCATTGGGGATTGGAGCAATAGTACAGTGCATAAGACATTGGCCTTGTCTGTATTTAACCAGGTTTTATCCGCAGCATCCGATATGGTTCCTTGAGCAACATCAGGAATAATTCCTGAGTGCAGAGCCAGGAATAACTCCAGAGCACCACTGAGTATGGCTTCTACTGCAGGCAAGTTGCATGCTATTATCCTACAATGGTGCCTTTATTAGTGGAGATGATGTGCATTCCTTGGTATGAAGGTTCAAGAATGATCTCAGACTGATATGTCGTGCATATAGGAGACATTTACATGTGATTTAGATAATCCATATGGAAGGATTTTGATAAAGAATGAGAGTGTGCATCTGCTGGAGCGCAGCATCAAACATGTGAGAAACAAAAACATGTGGCGGGTCTTGACTCACCCCTGTTTGGTTATATGCAGGTTCCAGCCACCAGCAGAAAAATAGAATGGCATCAAAACAAGGCATAGATGTGCATAGCTCTGCCAACAAAACCTTGCAATGTGAAGGGCCAAAGAAGTTCTTACGATCAATGATTCTAAGCATGCGTGGATGTGTGCCCAGCACATTGCCAAGACTAGGCCTCTCCAGCTGTGTCCCACACTGCCCCCTCCACTGAATCCCACCTCACTACTTAGCTCCCCAGGGCACCTCCCCCCACCAAGAGGAAGACCTGCATGGCCTTTAATCTTCTTAGAGCAGAATGCACTGAGCAAAATTCTAATTTGATATGGCCGCACTTAACCAATGGAAACTCATAAAGCATCTTAACCTCATAACGCTTTGTGAGAAAGAATCGCTAAGTACCATGAAACATATGAGGACCCCAGGCTTCCATTCATCTCTGCCTTTATGCAAGGGCAGCATATTAAAGTGATTTCAACTTCAGAGCAGAGCTCCCCAAAGAGTGCTCCAGTCTTAATTAAAATGTCAATGAAATACAAAAATGCATCAGGGACATTCTCAGAAAAAATTCCCTTTTAACTTCCGGCTGGCGGCTGTTCCTTCCTGATCTGGTCTGCCCATCCATCAGGCACGGACTCTCCAGCCACCTTCTTCTCTGCCATGGGAGTCCTTGCTCAGACCTTTGCCCTGCCACATGAAAAGCTGAAGGACAGTGAGCAACTAAGGCTGCCTGTAACTTCTCCGCATCCCAAACTGCTGGGGTAGCAGGGCAGAGGTCAGCCCACCTGGATCCACAGCCCAGAAGTGCTGGACCTCAGGAAGCACAGAGTGGGAGTCAGGGAAGGATAAAAGCCTGAGCTTGAGACTGGCTTGCAGCCAGCATCTCTCACCCAAAGAGATGAAAGTGGAACAGGATTTTCTTTTTCTCAGGAGTCAGAAAGGCAGATGATGATGAGGCAAGATGGGCCATGGGATTGAGGGTGTGAGGAAGACACAGGGAAACATAGAGTAGTGGGATCTGAGCAAACTTGAAGTCATTCTTCCTCAACAGGGGAAGATGCTTCTCAGTTCAAGATTGTTGACATGTGGGAAGCCAGATAATGTCAGTATGTTTTCTGTTACTGTTTGTTTGTTTGTTTTTTAAATCCAGGAACTTGCATTTCCAAATGTGAAATCTTCTGATTTTATACTTGGTACTAAAACAAAATTGGTTTCTTAGTTAACTCTGAATTTCAGCACTGAGAGAACTGAGGCATCAGTCTTAACCCTTTCCTTTAATTTTCATATCTATCCAACCATCCTTGGACTTATCCATCCATCATCTGTCCATTGATATGTCCATCTATTCCCCTGTCCATCCATCTGTTCATTTATCTATCTGCTATCTATCCAAACCTGCATTCATTTGTCCATCCACCAATCTATCATTCATTGATCTGTGCATCTGTACATTCATCTATCCTTGAACTTATCCACCCATCCATTCATTGATCTATCAATCCATTCTTTGACATATCCATAGATATAATCATCAATCTGGTCACTCATTCATACTTGGACATTTCCATCCATCTATTGATCCACCTATTAATTCCTCTACACATTTCTCTGTGTATACATTCATTGACTATTCAAGTGCAATCTATATTAGGTCTTATATTGGTCTTTGAGGGGGAGGCAGTCATATATAGTTTTAAAATAATATTGTATGCTATGTGTGTATTTTAAAAGATTAGGGATCAAAAGTCAGAATTTTAAATGGTCCTCTCTTGGCTTTTACATTTTATCTGACCTTGGACTAATGACATCTCTTCCTCAGGCTAGTCTTTCTTCATAGCATAAACTGGAAAATCTTTTATGAGCCTTTTAGTTGTCAAATAGTCATTTCTGATCTAGTTCTTAACCTCATCAGGCCCAAGGCCAAGGGTCACCTTAGTGCAGGCATCCCTCTGTGTGCTATGTTCTTCTTTCCTGGGCCTTGCCCAGACCAGCCCCTCAAGCAAGGCCTCAAACCACTGCTGAAATAGTGTTTTTAATTATAAACAATATCTATCATTTTCTCAGAGCATGACCACTAGATTGCAGCCAAAAGAGCTGATGAGAGGAGGTTTCTTTTTTGGAACACCTCCTGTTCTGGGCTGGGCAGTGGGGATCTCTCACGAATGCTGTAATACAGGCTTCTCTCTCCAGATGGTAGCCTGTCTCATTTTCAGTGTATGAACCCAAGTGTGTGAGCCTAACTGTCCTGATATTGATCCTTTAGATGTCTTGCTTCAACTAAGAATGACAAAGTTGTGAAGTGCCAAGCCCAGATGACAGAAATGATGTATAACATTCAATCACACACACTGAAGCAAATACACTCTCTTGTGTTTTCAGAAGCCATCATTGCACCCACAATTTACCCTCAGTCTTGGACTCAAAGGGGACTGCCCATCCCTTCACATTTCTGGACTGAACTCTCCTTCCCAATGCCACTCTCTTCAAACATGATCCCTGTTGCTGATCCCTGTTGCTGACCTCCTGGACCTCTGCTAAAGGAACACACAAAAGAAGAATATTTTTCTGATGGGGAAGAAGTCCCTTCAGTCTTGAGAACTCCTCTCCGAAGAAGTATTCCCTGTTCTAAGGCACGAAGGAGGGAACAAAATGGGATGAGCACATTGGCCTTGACTTAAGCTTTGTCATGAGGTCGTGATGCAGAAGATGTAAAATTGTCACCTTGTTTTCAAGGATTTTTTTTTAGCATACTTTGCAGTACTCAGGGCTTACTACTCCTGACTCAACATGCTCAGGGATCACTTCTGGTGGGGGTTTGGAGACCAGATGAGGTGCTGAGAATTGAACCTGGGTTGACCACGTGCAAGATAAGTGCCCTTCCTGCTGTACTATCTCCAGCCTTTATAGGTGATTCAATGGTCAAGATGATCTCCTCAGAGCATTAATCCACGCTTTCAGTCTGTTTCCCAGAGGACAGGATATGTTTCCAATAGCTCTCGTCCTTTCCTTTCTATAGGTTTTGGTTCTGAATATATCCATATCCACCTACATTATGGATATTTGGATTGTGGATATGTGGATAGTATGGATACATTATATCCATATCCATATAGATATCCATATGGAAATCCATATCCATGTCCATTGGCCTTTTCCATAACACTCTCATGTTCATACTTATATCCAGATCCATGTATATCCCTACATATCCCTAAATCATTATGCCTATATATATTCACATCAGGATTTACAACCATATTCATGTCTGTGTCTATACCCATATTCATTTTCTATCTCTGTCCATGTTCATGCCTAGATCCAAATCCTTGTTCATAGTGATACTAGGTATATCTATATGACACATATAGATATAGATATAGATCCATCTTTCTACCTAATTCTACATATATGCCTGTGTATATCCATATCTGTCTATTGCTGTCTGTGTTCTTACTAGAGCTGCATCTATCTGTCTCTCCAAGAGTTCACTTATTTGGGCCTGGGATGGTCTGTTTGTTAAGCATCCAACCTGAGGTCTTTATTCAACTTCTTTTTAAACTTTATTTGCTTATTTATTTATTTTTAAAATAATATCTTTATTTAAACACTATGATTACAAACATGTTTGTAGTTGGTTTCAGTCATAAAAAAAGAACACCCGAAAAAAGGGGGAAGGAGAGAGAAGAGGAAAAAAAAAAAGAACACCCTTCTTCATTACACCATCAATGGTGTAACATTCCCACCACCAATGCCCCATCTTCCTCCTCCTCCCACCCCCTGTCTTCAAGACAGGCATTCTATTTCTCTCACTCACTACCATTGTCATGATAGTTGTTAGTGTAATTATTTCTCCAACTGAACTACCACTCTTTGTGGTAAACTTCATATTGTAGGCTGGTTCTTTCAGCCCTCATCTATATTGTCTATAGGTATTATTACAATACTGTTTTTTATTTTTCTTAAATCCCACAGATGAGTGAGACTATTCTATTCTGCCTCTCTCCCTCTGACTCCTTTCACTTAGCAGAATAGTTTCCATGTCTATTCATGTATAGGAAAATGTCATGACTTCATTTTTCATGATGGCTAAATAGTATTCCATTGTGTATATATACCACAGTTTCTTTAGTCATTCTTCTCTTGTTGGGCATCTGGGTTGTTTCCAGATTCTGGTTATTGTAAAAAGAGCTACAATAAACACAGGTGTGCAGAGGACATTTTTTGAATTGTGTTTTTATGTTCCTAGGGTATATCCCTTAAGTGGTATAGCTGGATCATATGGGAGCTCAATTTCCAGTTTTTTGAGGAATCTCCATATTGTTTTCCATAAAGGCTGGACTAGATGGCGTTCCCACTAGCAGTGAATGAGAGTTCCTTTTTCCCCATATTCCCACCAACACTGATTGTTCTTGTTCTTTGTGATGTGTGCCAGGCTCTGTGGCTTGAGATGGTATGGTACCTCATTGTTGGTTTGATTTGTATCTCCCTGATGATTGGTGATGTGGAGCATTTTTTTTCATGAGCCATTCATTTATTTTAGTTTGGGGTCCACAGTGGGTGGTGCTCAGGGCTTACTTCTCTCTCTGTGTTCAAGGATCACACCTGGAGAGACTCAGGAATCCAAATGTGATATCAAAGATCAACCTAGGTTAGCAATGCAAATGTCCTACCCATTGTACATCTCTCTGGCCCTCAACTGTTTTATAAAATGTATGGCTCAGTATCTTCTCCAGCAGATAATTTAGTCAGAGTTTAACATTTATGGGTTTTATTTTATTTTGCTACTTTTAAATATGTTTCTTTCCTGGGTCCAGCTGCTTCTCTGGGTAAGGGAAATGGAAGCAAACTGTCTGGGTACCCTGCTTGCATCTAAGCATGATACTGAGAAATCAAGTATATTTTGTTCCTCTTTTCTGGTTTCCCGGCTTTGGATCAATAACAGAGTATGTGTGTTTCGCATGAGACCTAGAGAAATTCATTCTACGGATTAGATATTAATTTTTTACCACTATGACATTGGACGAACAGATAATCCACCCCAAAACACTTTGGATTTCTTAAAAGTGAATTTAATTATAACTTGTAATGTGTGCCGGAGAATTACAATTATGAAAAATCATGTTCTATAAATCTGAAATGACAGATTATATTTCAAAGGCTTATGGCAGAGGAATTAAAGGACCAATTTATTAGTTGTAAATGTATGATTATCTCGGCTTTGCTTTAAAAACACTCACAGACACACACACACACACACACACACACACACACTGCCATATTCGAGCAGAATTGAGTATGCCTAATCCTTTGGACAAGAATTCTATTTTGCACTGAAAGCTGCCTCTCTGTTAATTTGTTTGTGAGACAGGCAGGAAACTAATCTCTCTCTTTGGATCCCTGAATTGCAGTCATTTCAAGGACTTTTGGGCAGGAATATCCTTGTTTCCATGCTCTGGAGGTGATGAAGAGGTTGGGAACAGGGTCAGAAAATAGAAGGACCAGAAGGAAACAGGGGACTGAGGGGTCCAGTTGAGAGAAGCAGGTATTTCAATGCCTATGCCTGTTTGTTATTTATCTGCTCCATCCCCATTGCAGGCATCATCCACTACCCAAGGACCACCCAGAGGTAGGCAAACTGTAACTTTATTCTACAGAGGGGAAACTGAGGCTCGGCGACCTAAGTGACTGTCAGGAGGACTGAGCGGATGAGGAATGAACCTTGAATTGGGCATTGGTCAGTCTATGCCCCAACAGCCCATCTTTCCCAGTTAGGACACTTCTCTACTTGGAGAGATTGGGGCCAGCAGGGTGCCCAAGGCAGCATTATGTGTGGGGATGACAGGGCTGTGATTTGCGGGGAGCCTTTTATGCAGTGCTCAGGAGGTCTGGGGATCCCACTGGTGGCTCTAGGCCCATGAGGGCAACAGTTTACTTCCAGGAACTCCCCCGTGAGATGCTTGCCAGGTGTTGGAGGTAAGGGGCCACTCATGTGGCATTGGGGGGTAGTCTTTAGGGCTACATATCATGATGCTGTGGAACTACATGGAGCTAAGAATCAAGCCTGAGCTAGGCAGTCCCTTGCTGTACCTTCTCCAGGCTCCAGAGGGTTGTGCTTCTGGAAAGCCTAATGGAAGACAAGATGGGGAAGGGAAGGGAAAGGATTGTCTTAAGGACCCATTTTGTAGACAAAACATCAAGCCCATTTTCCAGCAGTGGGGGATGCAATGGGATAGGAGGGAGAACCTGGGACATCACTTGAGAGGTGCACATGGGCAGTGCCTTAAGTGCATAAACTCCAGAATAGGCGCAAGAAATGAGGCAAGTAGGTGGATCTGGAATAGGCTGATGAAGGCCGAGAAGAATCATAACTGCCTCGCATCTCTGAGGGAGTCCGCACTAGTGTCACTAGTGGAAGAGGACACCCATCCCCTACTCCACCACCATCTCTTGTTTCTGGGTGTCAGGCAGGTAAGAGAAGGAGACAGACAAGCCTGGAATGGTTCTGTACATTGGAGACAGCAGCGCCATCTCCAGGGCAGCCCATACTGGTCCATCCACAGAGGCCATTGAGTACCCAGGAGACCAGCTCACTCTGATCTTAACTCCTTCTGGTCCTCAGAGGCTGGTCGCTGCCCATCACTACAAGACTCTCGACTCCTGACACAACTCAGGACCACCCCCACAGAAAGACAGGAGAGAATTGTGGGCTCTGGACTTGTTCTGCAGGCAGTGGGGCTGCTCTCCCTGAAACCCCATACCCAATGGTTACTTTGGCTCCATCCTGAAGACAAGCCTGGGTGATACACAGAGTGTAGCCCAATACCCCCCCCCCCCCGACTTTGCAGGAAGAAGAGGTGCTGTTCCACATGCACCAAAAATTTCTAGGTTCTCTAAAGCTGGGTGGGTGAGGACACTCAAGATCCTCTCATCCCCTTTCCTCTGTGCTTCCCTTGGGAGGGACCTATACAGTAGCATCACTTGGAACCATTCATGTCTGATCCCCAGCCTCGGTCCCCATCTGCAGTAACTACAAATCCAGGCCAAGCCCTTACAAACTGGTGTGGCTGTGGGATCAGAAGCCTGAACTTGATGACAAAGATGGTGGCACAGTGGGAGAGCACTGGCCTTGCGCTCAGCTGACCCTGGTTCAATCTCCAACACCACATAGAGTCTACTAAAACCTCTAGGAGTGATTCCTGAGCACAGAGCCAGGAGCAAGTCCTGATCACTGTTGGGTGTGGCCCAAAATCAAAATCAAAATGGAGGCCACCCACCCCAACTTACATGCTTAGGGTTGGGGAGGTGCTTGACCCTTGGCCTGACCCTCTTAGAGCAGAACTGCAGTCTGCTCCTGATGGGTGGCTGCTCACTCGCTGGCAGCTGGCTACTGTTGCTTTAGAATTAAGGGCAGCAGGAACTTGGGGGTCCTGAAAACTTGGGTCCACCACCCACCCAGTGCCCTATGGCCATGCAGTCTGTCCCTGCCCAGAGTATGGTATAGCACCCCAGCTGGTAAGACAGACTCAAGGGCACAGCTGCTGTGGGAAAAACTCGTCCCTGCCATGGCCCCAGTCTATTGCCTAGTGGTATACAGACTGGCATAACAGGACCTTGCAGATGCCCCACCTTTCCTTCTCCCTCATAAACATCAGAGATGCAGGTACCAGCATCTGGGAGAACACCATTTGAGCAGCAAGGGAGAATGGTGAGCACAGCATCCTCTAGCAGAAGCAGATGACAGACTCAGGTCACTCTGGGGCCCACAACTCCCTTCTACAGCACGCAGAAGCCCACAAACCCAGATGGTCAGATCCCAAGCCCACCTGCTCTGCAAGGGATGGGTAAGAGGTTTCCCAGGACACCTCTGGCTTCTGAGGCCTTCCCAGCAGAAAGGAGGGAACCCCCAAGGCAGGTGATTGTAAATCAAACCCTAGATCAGCATGAGGCCCCTCATTCTGTTCCAGTAAGGGGGCTCCATTGGGGTACACACCCCAGTGCTGCACCTGCCCCAGAACTGGCCACCCTTGAACTGGGTACCCTTAGTTTGGCAATCTCAGACCCC
>NC_064861.1:49716311-49718811 GCF_024139225.1 Suncus etruscus
TCTGCCTCATCACTGACCCTCTCAGGGACCCTGATCTGACCACATTTAAGGTACGCTAGTTTCGGGGCTGATATCAACCAAGGTTTTTTTGGAGTAAGTGCAAGCACCCTCCCTCTGTATCCTTTCTTCCAGGAGGCCTGGCAGCTGAGTAACCTCCCCTAAAAATATAGTATCAGAAACAGTGCATTGAATTTCTGGACAACTTAATTAATTTTATTCTTTCATCCTTAAAGGAACACCCTAATTTAACCGAATTTGTTTTATACAGTCATCCCTAAAGGAACGCCCCAATTTAACAGAATGGACAACTAACAACAAACCTTCTGTTATAATATTAATGACTTCACTGGATTACAATAATTTTAACAAATGTGCTTGATAATGTACTTTTTCTTTTTCTTTTTTCTTTTGGTTTTTGGGTCACACCTGGGAACCCTCAGGGGCTACTCCTGGCTCTGTGCTCAGAAATCAGCCCCAGCAGGCTCAGGAGACCATATGGGAATGCTGGGATTCGAACCACCGTCCTTCTGCATGCAAGGCAAACACCTTACCTCTTTGCTAACTCTCCAGCCCCCTTTTTCTTTTTTCTTCACTTTTTTTCTTTTTAACTTTCTCCTCCATTTTATTTTTTCTTTCCATATTTTCATTAACTTTTCTTTCACTTCTCTGGAAACAAATGTATTATGATCGACTATATTAACCAAGCTGTGATACATTTTCCTTAGAGACATTAAAATTTTTTTTTTGGTTTTGGGGTCACACCCGGCAGTACTCAGGGGCTATTCCTGGCTCTACACTCAGAAATCGCCCCAAGCAGACTCAGAGGAACATATGGAGTGCTGGGATTCGAACCACCATCCTTCTGCATGCAAGGCAAATGCCCTACCACTGTGCTATCTCTCCAGCCCCTAAATACATTAAATTTTTTTAATTAAAAAAACATTTTTTACTTTTGGCCTATATCAGGCAATGCTTAGGGATGACTCCTGGCTCTATGCTTAGTGATGAACCTGGTGGGCTTGGGGGGTGCTTGACCCTATGCAAGGCAAGTGTACTACCTGCTGTACAACTGTCCTGGCACCTAAGGAAAAATATTGATTAAGAATCTGTAATTTCCTTCAAGGGTCCAGAATCCTGACAGGAGGTGGAAGGCCAGTGTCTGAGAAACTCTCTGTTCACTTCTTTATTATTTTTTTTATTTTAATTGTGTTAACACTTTCAATCAATAAACAGCTAGGTTTTTTCTTTTGTTTGGGTTTGTTTGGTTTGATTTGGGGGCCATACCCAGCAGACACTGGCCTTCCACCTTCTGTCAGGATTCTGGACTCTTGAAGGCTGTGCTCTAACCCTACAGCTACATGTCAACAGTCAAACACATTCAGAAACTAATCGGTTTGGTGGTGGTGGTTCTTTTTTTAAATATATATTTTATTTAAACACCTTGATTACATACATGATTGTGTTTGGGTTTCAGTCATGTAAAGAACACCACCCATCACCAGTGCAACATTCCCATCACCAATGTCCCAAATCTCCCTCCTCCCCACCAACCCCCGCCTGTACTCTAGATAGGCTTTCTATTTCCCTCATACGTTCTCATTGTTAGGATAGTTCACAATGTAGTTATTTCTCTAACTAAACTCATCCCTGTTTGTGGTGAGCTTCATGAGGTGAGCTGGAACTTCCAGCTCTTTTCTCTTTTGTGTCTGAAAATTATTATTGCAAGAATGTTTTTCATTTTTCTTAAAACCCATAGATGAGTGAGACCATTCTGGGTCTTTCTCTATCTCTCTCTCTGACTTATTTCACTCAGCATAATAGATTCCATGTACATCCATGTATAGGAAAATTTCATGACTTCATCTCTCCTGACAGCTGCATAATATTCCATTGTGTATATGTAAGGTGGTGGTTCTTTTATAAGTGCTCAATTTTGGTGAATAAAAACTAAAATGTCAAAAAAAATCTGTAATTTACAATATTGGTTTCTCATGCAAAATATTCCAAAACCACATCTTCACCAATGTGCCCATCTCCCTCTTCCAATGATGCCAACACTCCTTCCTTGCTAGATCTCTCATCCAAACTCAGTTGTGTGAATCAGTGTCATAGCCCCTGGCCTACAGAAGTAATGGTTGAATAACAGAAGGACTGCTGCAGTGCAGGCCTAGCCACCCCCCTGAAAAGGGGGTGCGGTCCTGGCAGACACTGCTGAGAAAAAGCCAGTTGTGCCCTAAGTTAGCGCTTGACAGAATAGAAACAATGAACTTTATTAAACATTAATGCATAATGAGAATTAACAATGCTGAGTAGATGGGTGCATTTACCCCCTGCATAAAAACAAGAATTGCTGGAACACATCCTACTTACTTACTTACCTACTTAAGTAGCTGGTAATATCTATAATAACATTTTCTCAAGCTAGTAGAATTAATAATAATATTTTAATTGGTTATTTAGTATTACGTAGGCTATGAAAATTTTGGTCTTTTAATTACAT
>NC_064861.1:52293811-52391311 GCF_024139225.1 Suncus etruscus
GCTCCTACAGGTTGGTGGAACGTGAGTAAAATATTGAACAAAATTCAGTGTCTAACAAAGTGAACAGACAGAGGTGGCTCAGTGGCATTCTGGGCATCTGGCCAAGAGGAACTAAATTCTTAGTCTTTCAGTCTCACAGAAAGACTTATGAGTACAATGCAGGATTTTCGTGAGAATCTGGGTGACAGGGAGAGCAGCCAGAGCCAGGATACATCCCCACCAGAGAGGGGAGCAGCTGGGTGCTCTATACCAGCTCCCCTCAACAGCAGGAACAATAGTCAGACCCAAACAAGCCCAAACTCTATGGTCCCATTTATAGGAGCTCTAGAACAGACAACAAGAAGCTATAATGTGGGTCTGGAGAGATAGCACAGCGGCGTTTGCCTTGCAAGCAGCCAATCCAGGACCAAAGGTGGTTGGTTCGAATCCCGGTGTCCCATATAGTCCCCCGAGCCTGCCAGGAGCTATTTCTGAGCAGACAGCCAGGAGTAACCCCTGAGCACCGCCAGGTGTGGCCCAAAAACCAAAAAAAAAAAAAAAAAGAAAGAAAGAAAGAAAGAAACTATAACGAGAGCAAAGAACAGTAGTGGCCCCTGGGTGGTGGGAGTAGAGAATGGGAAGAAAAAAAAAAAAGAGAATGGGGAGAAGAGAGAGTTTTCTGGGGGTTCTAAGGATGAGAAAGTCTGGGTGCACAGGTACACAGGTGAATGCACTGATATGAACTAAGATTTTAGGGAGTGTAATGATAGTATAGTATTTGCCTTGCTCACAGCTGACCCGAGTTTAATCTCCAGTATCCCATAGGGCTCCCTGAGCACTGCCAGAAGTAATTCCAGAGTGTAGAGCCAGGTATAACCCCTGGAACCATTAGGTATGTCCCACCTCAAAAAAAGCTAAGAGAACAAAAAAACACTCATGACCAGGGACACATAGTACAGGCAAGATGGTGGCGATCTCATACTGGGTGGGCGGGCCCTTGGCCATGTTTCTGCCAAGATCAGTGGCCTGATCCCCTCATGCTTCCTTCCTGTCCCCTTCCGGCCCTGAGAATCTTGACCTTTGTTTCCAATGCATACAAGGTGGTATCCTGTCCCACCCCCACCACCAACCCAGCACTTCCCTGGTTTCTTTCAAAACTCTTCATAAACATGGCACTTAGAGATGATATTTAAACAGGTATTGCGAGATTTGGGTGGTGGCTTCTTTATTTCCTTATGATTTTCTTATGAATGATTACAAAGTTTAATGTAGACAATTCAAATATACAGAAAAGAACAAAGATGATCAGCATCCTCTGAATCCTTTTACTCTGACATCCGTTGGCTTTCTTTCCTGTCACTTCTGTGTGATCACGTGTGTCAATTTTTAGATTTGTGCATATTTTTGTGGGACCACACTCAGCTGTGCTCAGGACTTACTATTGGTTCTGTGCTCGGGGATCCTTCCTGGTGGTACAGGGGACCATATGCAGTGCAGTGCCAGGGATCAAATCTGGGTCAGCAGTGTGCAAGGTAAGTGCTATAACCGTTGAAGTATTCTTTGAAGTCCCTATGTGTGCATATCTTAACAAAATTGGGATTCTATAGGACATTATGTTTCATATTTGCTTATATTTCTTTTTCTTTCTTTCCTTCCTTCTTTCTTTGTGTCTTTCTTTGTTTCTTTTTCTTTCTTTCTTTCTTTCTTTCTTTCTTTCTTTCTTTCTTTCTTTCTTTCTTTCTTTCTTTCTTTCTTTCTTTCTTTCTTTCTTTCTTTCTTTCTTCTTTCTTTCTTTCTTTCTTTCTTTCTTTCTTTCTTTCTTTCTTTCTTTCTTTCTTTCTTTCTTTCTTTCTTTCTTTCTTTCTTTCTTTCTTTCTTTCTTTCTTTCTTTCTTTCTTTCTTTCTTTCTTTCTTTCTTTCTTTCTTTCTTTCTTCTTTCTTTCTTTCTTTCTTTCTTTCTTTCTTTCTTTCTTTCTTTCTTTCTTTCTTTCTTTCTTTCTTTCTTTCTTTCTTTCTTTCTTTCTTTCTTCTTTTCTTCTTTCTCTTTTCTTTCTTGGAGAAACTCAGCAGTGTCAGCGGATCATGCAGTTCTGGGTCAGATCCTTGGCTCCCATGTACAAGATATACATTTCAGCCCTTTGCTATATCAGCCTGGCCCCTATTCGCTTTTCTTAATGAACAACACTCTGGAACGTGGCTCTGACTTCTCTAAGAAAGGATTAGTTGAATTCTCCCTTGTTAGGGTCCAAATGGGGTCAGGTGGAGCCCAGAAATAGCTGAGGGGTTACACAGATTTAGCATAGGCAGTCTCTTGGGATTGGAAGTCTAGAAGGACCGTGCCCTAGTCCCCAGATCTGATGCCAGGCTCCCCCCCTCCCCAGGCCTCCACAGCCCATCTTGGCTTGTCCTAAGCTACCCTGGCATGCTGGAGACCCCTGAGGGTTGGGGAAAGTCCAGGCCATAGTCCAACAGTCTTGCCTTTGGCATCACATCCTTGCTGGGCCCAGAGCCGGGAGGAAACCCCAGTGGCCCCAGGCCTCATTGTGTTTTCAGGATTTCCCGTTTCCGAGCCTATTTATGGGCCACAATGGCTGCCTCTTTGGGGAGGCCCTACTGTACTCATCCTCCTCTCAGGCCAGCAAGGCTGAGACAGTGGATGTGGGTCACCTCATGTGCCAGTCAATAGAAGGGCAGTGCCCGCCAGGAAGAGTCTGTGGGCAGGACTGTGAGGACCTGAGATGCTAAGGAATGAGGCTGGTGTGATCCTTCCCATCCTTTCTGGCCTTTCCCCTCTGCCTTCTTCCTGTCTGGCACCTCAGCTCTCCCTGACCACCAGCCCAAGGTCTCTAGGAACAGATAGAAACGGAGGGTAAAATTAGAAAGAGAAAGGGTCGCTCCTTCAGGCTCCACTCTCTCTCCCTTGAATTTTCTCTCTCTCTTTCTGTTTTATTCATTTTGTTTGGGGACCACACGCTCAGGGGTTACTCCTGGCTCTGTGCTCAGAAATCACTCCTGGTGGCACTCAGGGGACCAATGGGATACCGAGGAGCAAACCTGGCTGGCTACATGCCAGCCCCTCTTTCTGCTTTTTTCACCAGGGGCCTACAGTGGCATCAGACTTCAAGCCCCACCCCAGGCCCCAAATTACAACTCTACCTCCTGGGTGGGGGGAACTGAAGCAGGATCAGGAAACCCTTTCCTCCATAGGGGGTCTTATCAAGCAGAGATATGCAGCAACCTGGACCTTGCAGTGCCCAAAGGAGGATTTACTTTCCTGGGGACCTGTGCTGCTCTGTCTACCTCTAGGCTGGAGACACAGCACCCAATTTCCTACCTCAGCCACTGGGAGCCTGGGGCACTGAGGGATGAGTGCTGATCTGTGCGGGAAGAAACTTTATGCTTGTCCTGCACACACACAACACACCACACCACACACATACACACACAAACACACACACACACATCCTTTCTCCTCCTCTTCTCCCTTTGAACCTGGCTTAGTCTTTGGTCCTCTCTCACCTCTCTGTCCCTCTGTTTCTCTCCCCCTCTCTTCCTCAGTTTACTCCCTCTCCCCTTGGCTCTCTCCCAACCACTCCCCAACTGTCCTGGGACACCCCAGTTTGCTCAACCAGCTTCTCAGCTTTCCCCTACCCCTTACCAGCATCCTCTGCCTTAGTGGCAGGCACCCAGTTTTTGCCTTGCCAGGCAGAACCGGGGCACACCCTGAACTGCCCCATTACCTCAGTCCCTGGGCCCCTACCAACCCCCCTTCTCGAATCTCCCACCCCAACTTGGAAAGCTGAGTGTCCCACTAGCTTTCTCGTCACTTCCTGAGTATTGTCCTCAGAACTTGCCAGAAGCTGATTCCCCAGGTTTGGGAGCCTGAGAGCACCCCATTTCCTGCCTCTCTCTAAAGTCAGACAAGGGTCAAGGGGAGATGGGTGGGACCAGGAAGGAAAATCTATCCTGACCCAGGAGGAGCCTGCATTGATGGAGACACCCCAACAGCAGAGTGGGGGGGGGTGTCTCTGTACTTTACAGCCGGAGAGTCTGGGGACCCAGGGAAGCAACCAGCCTGTTGGGTGGGCCCAGAGCAGCACCCATACCCAGTACTGGTCTGTGGGATTTCTAAGGACAATGGTCAACCAACATCACTGTGCTTACCCAGACTTTTAGAGGGACCCCACTCTCCCTGCTCCAACCCTCTGTCTGTCAGTCAGGAACTGGGGCAGCAGAGGAGAAAGAGGGTCTTTATACCCAAGTCCCCCCAGTCCCCTACAGTGCCCACTGCTGAAAGGACCCTTTGTGATGTTTTCCCAAGGGGAGGGGGCAGCAGGCAGCTGCTGGGGGTGGGTATGAACGAAGGGTCACAGTTTCTAGAGGATCTAGGAAGAGGCTGGGAAAGGACCAGAGGGCCCCTTGTTCTCTCCAGCTCCTGCTGCCCCTCACTTCTCCTACACTTTGCTTCATCTTCACACACCTGTAGTGCTCCCACTTCCCAGCACATCCTCCAGCCCTGCACTTTCCAGCTGCCCTGTCCCCTGCCTGTGTCTTTCTCATTCCCTGAGCCCCACCCTCACCTTGTCCAGGCACAGGACAGTTCTTGGAGAGAAGGACAAAGCTGATCACTGAGAACTCCCCAGGGAAGGTTCAGGGTCTACAGAGGAAAGGCAGTGGGGGATTCCAGCTGGGCAAGCACCTGGATACGTATGCATGTAGCTGTTGAGAGCTGGGCTCAACCTTGGAGAATGTTCTGGAAGGGCTGCCCTTCTGGAGTCAACTCTGGGTTCTGGGAGGCCCCATGTCTCCTTGGCAGGTTGGAAAAGACCCTCAAATAACTCTTTCCCTCTGAATAGGGGCAAGGGGAGCTCCTTCTCTCCATCCCCACTCCAGTGTGCTTCCATAAAGGAAGCTTGTGGGAGGGGCCATTGAGAAGTGCAGGAGTGGAACCCACCAGTTAGGGTGGGGTTCTAGAGGTAGTGGCTCCCTCTGCACCCCAGTGAAGGGTGAAGGCTAAGTAGAAGCTACCCAAGGCTTGAGTCAGCTGGGGACTGTGGGCATCACAGTGATGAAGGTGTGAATCGCACCTCAGACAGCCCCAGAAGTGCTTCCTTTTTCCTCCCTGCTGTCCTATTGATTCTGTAAGGGGTGAAGCTGCTCTCAGCACTTCCTGTCCTGCTGAGTCCTCCTCCCACTGGTTCCCAGCTCAGCTCTTAGGGCTCAGTTTCTATGGAGAGGCCCCAGGGTGACTGGTTCATCAGCTCAGCCAAGGGTCCAGGGACCCACACCCCAAAGAGCTAGTACTTCACCCCAAAATGATTCATTCATGTCTTTTATTGAATCCCAAACCTATAGGAAGAGCTCTGTGAGGCCCAGAGCTGTGGCACCCCACTCTGCGCAGGCATCTGGGCCACTGGAAGGATGACACGAGGGAGCCTGAGAAGCAAGAAAAGAAGGTTTGCTGAGACGGGCGCAGTGTTCATCTAAGCAAGGCCACACACTGAGCGTAGTGTCCAAAAAGGGGAGTGTTGCTTCCGTATAAATTTCCAAGTTCTAGAGGAATAAAAACAGGGTACAGGGGCCAGAGCGTTTGCCTTGCATGCGACCAACCTGGGACAGACCCGGGTTTGGTCCCTAACACCCCATGTGGTCCCCTGAGACTGCCAGGAGAGATTTCTGAGTGCCACTGCGAGTGGCCCAAAAACAAAAAACATGGGGTACGTTAACATGTTGAGGCTACTGTGTATCATATTTGCTTCACACTTCGAGGTGACTAAATTAATAAAACTTGCAGTGTTGGCTTCAAATGAGTTACTAAAGGTGGATATTCATTATATTTTAAGGGGGACCGGAGTAATAGTACAGTGGGTAGGTTGCTTGCTTTACATGTGGCCAACCTTGGTTCAATTTCCAGCACCCCATATGTTCCACCAAGCTTGCCAGGAGTTATCATTAAGTGCAGAGTCCAGAGTAAACCCTGAATAAAAGCCTTGAAGGGGGCCAGGAGAGCAGCTTACTAGCTGAAAGGAGAAGTGACCTCTGAGGTTGAAGCTGCCTTCCAAAACCCCAAGTCAGAATGTGTGGTGACACCAGTTTCTCTCCTTTCTTCAAGCCCAGACCAGGTGCCCATGGGTTGCCATTGCTGGCCTCTTGGTCTTCGTGACAGATGCTGCTGCAGCCCTTGATATTTCAGGGGTGGCGGGGCACCCTGTCATGCTCTCCTGGACCTACTCCTCAGTCACCATCTGCATGCGCTGAGGACAAGGGCCCTACTCATCCTCCCAGTGCTCAAATGCCCTCATCTGAACAGATGACTCCAAAGTGACCTTTCAAAAGGCTCCACGCTATGTGCTGAAAAGCAAAATCGCCAAGGGGGTCATGTCGCTGACCATTAAGGAGGCAACCCTGGTCGACAGTGGTGTCTACTGCTGCTGCATCGAGCACCTGGACTGGTACAACAACCAAAAATGCACCTTTTCTCTGGAGATAAAACCAGCACAGCCCTCCAGCACCCAAGCGCCCCCCAGACCTGAAAACTTGACATCTCCAGCACCAATGGCCACATGGATCCTCTTTTGGCCAGTAATTAGCCTGCCTTCTCCAGTGCCCCAGCGAGAGAAACTACCTTTCATCCCACAAAAAACGAGCCCCATGCCCCCCACCAACTCACTTCCACACTCCTGCCCAACAGCAGATGGAAATGGCACTGTAGTGACAAAGATGTGGGATGGCTCTGTGTATGAGAACCAGACACTCACGTCCCTGGCACAGTACCCGAGGAGGACCACCAACAAGAGACTCGGCATTGGCTTCTCCATCATGGCATTGATGCTGGTCACCATCCTGGTTGTCCTGGTTACCAAAAAGCACTTGCTCCTAAGGAACAAGCAGCAGCAGTTTAGCATGGTGACACTGCATGGTCGCCACATGACAGCACTGCAGAGTGCAGCCACAGCACAGGTCTGAGTGGAAGATAACATCTACACAGTGGAAGATAATCGCTATGTCATGGACTAGGCTTGGCTCTTGGACTGACCACCAGCACCACTGCTCCATCTCAGTCTGTAGGGCAGGAGATGGATTGGTACCAGTTAGGAGAGAACCACAAACACAATCCCTGTGCCTGGCAACCAAGTCTTGGCAATCCTTGAGGCACAAAGAAAACTGTGAAACTGCAGATTCATTTCACACACACACACACACACACACACACACACACACACACACACACACACACTCGCACCTACCTTTTTGCCCCCTTCCTCCTCCTTTCAGAGTCCAGGTGCTGCCTAGATTTCAGCCACATTTGGTCATTTCTGGGAGTTGCCATGGCAGCTGTAAACAGCAGCATGAGTGGGTGTGATTTTTCTATGCAGATTCATATTATCACAACCATCTCACCCATCGGTCACTTGCTCCATCTTGACTTTCCTTGGCTCAAACTGACTGTAGGCTCCACAGGCTTGAGCCTCATTGCTTTCAGCTTTGCCATGCTCAGCATCTGTAACTCATTCATTCCTCTGGCAAGAGTATGCTCAGCTCCCCGCCTTGTATGCGGATGTGGACAGAGCCAAGTTCAAAGATGAGAATTGAGCAAAGACGAGGGGGCTGATGCTTACAGGACAGATAAAGGGTAAAGAGCATCCATTGAGGCAGTAGACCAGTGTTCAAACCACAACACCCCCAGATCCCATAAGTACCCCTGGGTATGAAGCAGTAGAGGGACCACTCCTGAGCCATTGGGTATGGCTCAAAATCCCAAGTGTGCTCCAGAGAATAGCAGATGCTATAGTTTCTAAGCTTTGCATCTTCACAAGGCAAGAATTTTCCTCAAAAAGCCAAGTTTTCGGGTCTCCTCTAGGTCAACAGCCCAGCAGTTACCCTGATTCCTCTCCACTCTTGCTTATTTTAGATGGTGGGGTTAGTGGGGGTGATAATGACATGGGCCTACTTTGTGGACTCACAGTCTAGAGGGTACCTCATACCTCCCCAATTTCTGGAAGCTTCTGTCAGTAGATTCCCTCCTTATTCAAACCCCTCAGCTGTGGTCACACACACAGTTTGACCCAATCAGGAAGTGATATATGAGGAAATGGGGATAGACTGGTCACTGTGACAAAACAGCACTGCTCTATCCTGGGGCCTGTCCTGAGCCCCGTACCATCCCCACTGAATGTGACCCTCAGAAAGCAACTCGGGGTGTTAGGACAAGCTGGGCCAGCCTCTCTCACTTCTAGGGGACCTGACTCAGCTCCTGTCAGTTCCTGACCCCCAACACTGCAGGATTCTTCGGGGAATCCTGTTTCCTCGCCCACACCTCCTTTCCCCATGGAAGTGTGTTAGGGAAGCATAAATAGCCTGTGGAAGAAGTGAAACGAACGCAAATCTGAACTCTCTCCTGCACACCAGAGACCCAGTGGCTGCTCCATGAAGGGAAGAGTTGAGGCAAAGCCAGCCCTGGGAAAATTGCCAAGGTCCCACGTAATTGCAGGGACCCTGTGCTGGGGGCTGAGCCAGCACTCACACCCTTCAAGAAAGCTTCCTTCCTGGGCATTTCCGAAGCCCTCCCTAGCACCCTGCTTTGCTTTGCCCAGGCACCATGGATACCAAAGAGTACCATTTCCCATGGGCGCCTGCTGCAGGCAGACAGGCAGGTCTGTGAAGAGCTGCGTTAAGGAGGCTCCAATGCAGTCTGCAGGGACCCGGCGCCCATAATTCAGGGCTCCACGTTCTATGGGCTGCTGCAGGAATAGAGATGAAAGCCCCTTTCTAGACTTTTATAGAAATAGTTTAAGGTCTTTTTTTGCTAGATGAAGGGTTACTATAGGCAACTGTGCTAGGTGGGATGCTCTACACCTTTTAACAATTATATTGTTATTATTTGTGGGCCACACCCAGAAATACTCAGGACTTACTCCTGACTTTGCACTCAGGAATCACTCCTGGTGGGTTTGGGGGACCATCGGGAATGCTGGGGATCAAACCCAGGTCAGCTATATGAAGACAAACTTCTTCCCTGCTATACTATCTCTCTAGTCCAGCTTTAAGCCTCTTGCCCCCAGTATCAGGCAAATCTCAGAGCCTCACAGCAGTCATTGGATGCTCCTATGTGGAGCAGAACAAACCCATCAGGGCCGGATGTCAGCATGCTGGCTGTCACCTATGCCCTCCAATGTTCGAAAGAGAATCTGCCTTCAGACTAGAAGTGACATAGGATAGCAGGGGAGAACTGTAGGCACTTGGGTGGGGGTAAAGGTGCAGTAACTTTGTACAACAAAATCACAAACATTAACATGATCCTAACCTAACCTAAACTGTAATAAAGAATGAGAGAGAAACTTGCATTTAAATAAACTGCGTCCTAGGGCTGGAGCCACAGTACAGTGGGTAGGGTGGCCTTGCATGTGATCTACCAACGTTTGTCCCCCAGCATCCCATAAGGTCCCCCAAGCCCTGCCAGGAGTGATTGCTGAGCACAGAGCCTGGAGTAACTTCTGAAGTGGTGGGAATGAGTTGTGGGACAGTGGAATAGTATGTCAGACACCAGTTCTCAGCACCAGGGGTCGCGCTGGATGAATCCCCACAGCCCCGTGCCTTGCTTTTCTCATCTGTGAAATGAATATGGCACCCCTTCATTTGCAGTAGTACAAGCCACAATGTCAAAAAAAGGAGAGAGAGAGAGAGAGAGAGAGAGAGAGAGAGAGAGAGAGAGAGAGAGAGAGAGAAATATCTGTAATAGAGGCAGGTGGGAGGAAAAAGGGCATCAGGGAGGGTGAGAAGGAAACTTGATGTTGGTGGTGGGAAATGCGCACTGGTGAAGGTTGTTATACACTATGACTGTAATTCAATCATGAACAACTTTACCTGTGAAAAAACTATTATAACCATGGAATTTAAATAAAAACTTTTTTAAATGAATATAATAGTGCCTACCTGAATGTTGTGACCATTCAGCAAAAGAAATACATAAAAAGTTCTTGAAACTGCCTGTCCACTTTGATACATTCATTTCAGGAGTTGGAACTGAGGATTGTGGCTTTATAGTCTTTGTAGAGACTAAATAAACTTTAGCACCTGTGAAGGCTTTTTATATTATTTCTCTTTGATATTTGTTTCTCTGCTTGCTTTCCCACCTACGACCTATCAGGTGGGGGGGCACTGTTCAGATCCGAATAAATAGTGGATGAGCTGGGAAGTCAGGGTTCTTTTAGGCAGTCGGATGGTGGGCTCTTGGTTTTGTGGAGCTACTTGTAGGCTGGCCAAAGATTCTGCATCTGACCTTCTAGCCTTTTTACCTTCCTGTCTGTGTGGATTATTTGCTGTGGATAGATATTGTCAGGATCACTTCCCTGCCCTGGGGGACAGGGGAATGAGAATCGCTTTCCCGTTCTGAGAGCTCTTTGGGCCTCAATCAATCTTGGAGAAAATGTCATGTTTCAACACTCATCGCACACTCATCCCCACACGCACACACTTATACAATCATTTGCACACACACACACACATATCCCAACATGCACTCCTATATAGTTACACACATGGAGACTTTTGCCCCACAGGTTTTTACCCTGAGCTGGGTCCTGGCATTAGCAAAGTGTGACTAGGAAATGAGTTGCCAGGAAAGCTCCCACAGGGCAGAAAGAATCTGGCCCCTGAGGTCTCTGGAGCTGCCAGTGTGGCCAGGCCCTGAAGGCAGTCTCCCCAGCCCTCAGCCCTAGGCTGCCTGACTGCTGGCATCAGAGACCATCATACTCACCATCAGGGACCGCCACCCACTCTTCGCTGTTGAGGGACCAGCCTGTCCCTCTGGGCTTCAATAAAAGGCCCCAAGAGCTCCCAGGTCTTTTTCAGTGACTGTCCTGACATCTGGGGTCTGGTGCTGCCAAGGTTATGGGTAAATGGAGCTGCTTCAGAGGAAACCAGCGAGGGGCAAATAATGGCTGAGCGGCTCTACTTTTCCCCAGCTGAGGCTTGTCGGGACCATCAGTCCAGGAGGACAGCACAGCTCATCCCTGCAAACTCATGTTCTCTGAAAACGCACCTGTCAATCCCACCTTTCACCTGACTCTGGTCCCGGTGTGTGGAGGCCCCGAGGTCAGCAGCTCCCTTTCTTTATCCCTCCCTGGGCCTCAAACTAGTGTGGTCATCTTCCCACACTGGTGAATGGGGGAGCAGAGAGCAAAGGTGCCAGACACAGCTGACCCACAGCCCTCCTTGCCCCTCACTTCCTCTCCTAGGGCTAGCTGGAGCATTCAGGCATCCGCAGCAGCTGTAGCTTCCAGCCCCAGGAGGGCTATGAGGTCAGCTCCATGCATGGGCTGACAAGTGCCTTCGGAGAAAGGGCCGCTGTTTGAGGAGAGTGCGTCACTGTTCTCTACCCTTCCTCCCTTCCAGGAGAGCTGCACTGTTGTCCTGGCTCCACACACAGACCCCAAATGAGCCTGGTTTTCTCATGTTCACAAAAGCATCTTTCATTCCTGAGACTGCAGGAAGATTTCATGACAGTGGCCAGAGACAAGAGGCAGTTGAGCTCACCAGACTTCCTGCCTCAGCCCTTCCTGATGATTCCTACTGTGACCCACATAGTAGGAAAGAGTGGGGACACCCACTGGGACTCATAGGTCTAAGGAGGGAGATATGGGTTTCAGTTAGAGTCGACTGAGGAAGTGCTGGAAGGTCAGGCTTCTGTGTGGACTGTAAGGTGCTCAGTGACACTATGGCTGGCCATTCTCAAGGGACAATGTGGCGTCCCTGGGAAAGGCACCTCCTGCTAGATCCTTTACTAAAGAGAAAGGGGAACTTAGCCTGGACTGAACTACCAAAGTGTCAGGCACACAATTACTGTGAGGAGAAACAAACAGTTCTTGTGTCTCGAAAAGAGGCAATGGGACACCTCAGTCTGCACCCCCAGAGCACCAGCTGGATGAGACAGAACCATGAGTGTTGACCAATTCAGTGCTGAGTGCTTTTCCCTCGAATTAAGGTCCAAATGACTAGGGTCCACAGCAGCTGTGTCCCCTGGGACTCCCACCCACCCACCCAGAGGATGGACTGGGAGACACCAGCATCTAGAATGTTCTTTATCAACTTTGACTCTTGTATGAATATAACCTTGTAAGGGGCCAGAGAGATGTGTCTTGCCTTGCACACAGCCAATCCAGGTTTGAAACTCAGCACCCCATATGATACCTTGAGCAACCAAGAACAGCCAAGCTAGTCAGGAGCAAGATCTGAGCACAGCCAGTTGTGGCTCAAAAAAGTATTGCTTTGCAGGGGTTGAAGTGATAGCAAAGAGGGTAGGGTGCTTGCCTTGCAAGCAGCCAACCCAGGTTCGATTCCCAGCATACTCTATGTTCTCAAGACCTGTCAGGAATGATTCCTGAGTCAGGAGTATCTTCAGAGCATCGCTAGGTATGGTCCAAAAACCAAAATGTTGCCTTTCAAAGCTGTATAGTAATAAAAAGTATACAAATGATACACAAACCATTTACTCTGGGGGGATGCTCATTATGGCTTTATGTACCTCTTTAAATTCTAGTTATTCCTTTATATGCTCTTCTCTGCTCCTATCTGGCCCCTGCTGAATGTTACAGAGCTGTAGCAGACAGGTGGTTCACTGTAGACTGCAGTTTGTACTAACTGTGTCAAGCCAACATCTGCCCAGAATGTGGGTGAGCAAAGTGGAATAAGGTTTCAGGTCTCATGAGATTCTAGGATTCAAAGAGATTTTCCTCTACATATCCAACTCAAGGCAAGTATGTCATCTGGTGTCAGGAAAATGAGGATCAGTTACAAAGCTGAGGGTCCCAGAAGGTGCTCATTTGTTATGCATGAGCAATTCAACTCCTTCCTAAAGTGCTTAAGAGCAATCTGGGCAAGATTTGTCTTAAATTTCACTTAGGTCCCAGGAGTACTGGCCAGATACTGCTTGAGTGTTTCCTTTTAGTCTTGAAAGTTGTTCCAGATCAATATATCTGGATTTATCTTGTTCATTGCAAGCTATGAACGAACATATCTGATGTTTTTTTTTTTTTTTTTTCACTCAATTAAACTTTATTCATGATACATTGCCCTCAAATACCAACTCTTGATTTGTCTTCATAAAAGATGTTTAAAACTGGATCACTTGTCCCTTTCTCTTTTTATCTCCCCCCAGTTCAAAATGCTTGCATCTCTTAATGGCCAGCATTCTCTTAGATCTGCAGTTGGGCTCAACACACTCAAGCCTCAACACAATCTTCTTTGTAGTTTTTGCCTTTTTCCGGAAAATTGGCTTAGTCTGCCCTCCATAGCCACTCTGTTTCCGATCATAACGCCGCTTTCCCTGGGCATACAGAGAATCCTTGCCTTTCTTGTACTGTGTGACTTTGTGGGGCTGATGCTTCCCACATTTCTTACAAAATGTCCGGCGGGTTTTCGGGACGTTCACCATGCTTGCAAGCGCAGAAGCCGCGAGGAAAGGAAGCCATATCTGATGTTTTTTTAAAGTTCTTTTTCATATCACAAAGGAGAGAAATATCATTAAAAGAGACAAGACAGGAAGATAGTTCAAAGAGTTGGAGTGCTTGTATGTGTAAAGTCCAGTTTGATCTCTAGCACTGTGTGATCCCCTGAGCACTAGGCATAGTCTGGAGGCCCTCAAGCATCACCAGGTCCAAGTAATGAACAGCCAGGCCAGAATGGTCGTCAGGAGTAGCTCCAACACTGTATAGGAGGCTCTCTACAAAAGAAAGGGGAAAAGAAGACAGAAGCCTGTGGGGGCAGGCAGCTGACTGAAGTGGTCAAGCACACACAGGTAAAGGCCCAAATTTAAAAAATTCATATACTGAACTGGAGACAGTACAGAGAGAAAGGTGCTTCTTACATGTGGCTGACTTGGGTCTGATTCCTGGCATCTATTTGAGCCCAAGAATAATCCTTGAGCCCAGTCAAGAATAAGCCATGAGTATTGCACAGTGTGGCCCAAATCTACTCTTCTTTCTTTCTCTCTTTCTCTCTCTCTCTCTCTCTCTCTCTCTCTCTCTCTCTCTCTCTCTCTCTCTCTCTCTCTCTCTCTCTCTCTTTCTCTCTCTCTCTCTCTCTCTCTTCTCTCTCTCTCTCCTCTCTCTCCTCTCTCTCTCCTCTCTCTCTCTCTCTCTTTCTCTCTCTCTCTCATACACACACACACACACACACACACACACACACACACAGAAACTGGGCTGATAAGGTTCAGTGCTAGAACGTCTAAACTAGCATCTGTGAGGTAGGATTTCTAAATAATTGCTTAAAAGATACAAACTGAGAACAATGTACAAACCAAGAATATAACATTTTATTCATTTCTGGATCAGGAGTATTACACAGCATATACATATATTTAGAGAATATATAAAACAAAGAACCATAGAAAGAAATATTGGTCTGAAATGGCCTGTGGGACACCTCTGAATCTACAGGGCTGTGGGGATGGATCTCCACACATGCTGGGCGGGCAGCAGGATGAACCCAGTGTTCACCTAGCAAGGGGTAGCTGTCCCCCGCTGGACGCACAATGCACTGTGACTGGCATCCGCCACAAGGGACACCAAGTTGTAGATAAAAGAGCCATAGCACAGTGAACAAATATAAATATTTGGTTTTTGCATTGTCCTCCAGATAGTTTCTTTTCTAAACTAAGAGTCACATCCAGGGTCTCTCCTTTCAGTAGTGTCCCAGTTATTGCTGGAAGAGAAAAAACAGGAAAGAAGCATTACATGGAGCTTTGAGAACTTAGATGGCCAGTGTCACTGAGCCCTCCCTCCCTCTGCAGTGTGGGGACAGGCAAGCTAGCAGCAGCAGGCATGGAGGCATCCAGCACTGGGCCTGGTGATGAATGGGCTGATGGGGATTTGGGGAAAGTATGTTCTACTGTTCCCTAAGGAAGACCTTCAGGCAGGAGACTGGAAGGGGACCAGGACCCCCTTGTGAAGGTAGAAAGTGCAGGATCAGCATGATTCCCTGGTTCATTCCTGATTCTGGGGTGACGGTGGAAGAAATGTGAAATGTAAGGGGATGCAGTCCCATATTGAGAGAGGGGGGCTCTGCAGGTGACTGTGGAGTAGAGCCATCCTTCCCAGCACCCACTCATGCCTGCCTGGCCCTTCAAAGGGCTGCCTCACCTTGGCCTTGTTCTGAACGGGTAGATACAGTTTGAACTCTGCTGGCAGTTCGTCCTCTGAATAGAGTCTGTCCGAGAAGTAAACCCGTCGGATCCGGCAGTTTGCATGGATCTGTGAATGTGGATGCAAGAATTGACTTTGATGGGGCTGGACAATGGTGGAAGCTTGGAAATTTTATTGCTTTGTCCTCCCACAACATCTGAGCAGACTCTTGACTCTGTCTGGGGCCTCTCTGAGGTCAAAGGCCCTGGAACAGTGACTTAGAAATTTTTAGCCAGAAATGTACACTGTTCTGTTACCTAGGCAGCCAGATAGTACCAGACTGAAAAAACATACCCCTGTCCCATTTTGGGTCCCATACCTGCACCCGCAGGGTCTCAATGTAATTTGTGCCATAAGCCCGCCGGGTAAAATCTGACAGGTTGAACTGGATTTGGTTCCAGCCATCATCCAGCCGCATGGGCATGGTGCAGATGAAGGGCTTGACGCGAGTGGTGCTCTGGTAGTTACTGGCCCGAAATCGCCGGCGCACATTCTTGTCATCCAGCACCTGCAGAGCACAGAGAAGAGTCTCCTTGATTCCATCTTAGAAGAAGCAACAAATAGCCGTGGTTAAGAACAGAACCTGAACTCTCACAGCCCTTGTTCCCAAGGCTGAGACCCCAAGGGGAATAAACAGACCAGACACAGGCCACGTTGGCTGCAGATGGCCCAGGAAGAGCCAGTTTATCTTGTTTGTTGCCAAGACAACACTAAGACATAGGACATGGCCCTTCAGGCACTCAAGACACAAAATGATTTCCTACACATTCTTCCCCTTGGAAAAGTGAAAAGCCTAGAAGAAAGATCAACAAAAACAAGACTCCTACAGTTACTTTCCAAATGGACACCACTCTAATCCTTAAGTGTTAAAAGCTTACAGGTATTGATTTGATTGTCTACATGCTGTTTCTTTTAAAACCTGGCATTAGGGGCCAGATAGAAAAAGAGCAGACAGTACAGCAGGTAAGGTGCTTGCCTTGTACATGGCTGACTCAAATTCAATCCCTGTATGATCCTCAGAACCCGCCAAAAGTCATCCCTGAGCAAAGAAACAGGAGTAAACCCTGAACCCTGCTGGGTATGGCCCCAAATCTAAGTCCCCTCTCCATAGCCTCCCCCCCTCAATAAAAACAACAAAAATCCTAGCATTAATTTTTTATCTCTAATACAAAATTTAGATTAATGTTATATGCTTCAAGCATATAGAAGGCATAGGAAAGGTACATACAAAAGAACAAGATACTGTGCATGCCACTTTTTTTCTCTAAATTGGCAGGATTGAAATAGCCAAGAGTTTATATATGCACATGTCCATTACTCACCTGTACTTCAAAGGTAAAATATTTTTTCAGGTTTTTGATGATCATGACAAGAAAGGGAAGTTTAATCCCCAATGTCTTCTTTGGGTCTGCAGGACATGTGATATATGTGGTACTGTCAAGAGAGGAAAGACCAATAAACACAATTCTTGTCTTTTCCAGTTTGTTTGTACAATAACACATAGTCCAAGAAAATAAATTGGAGGGAAAATCCAAAAGACACAGATATATCACCCAGCAACTCTAAGTTAGTTGATACTTTAAAAAATTTCTGAACTTGGGACCGGAGAGATAGCATGGAGGTAAGGCATTTGCCTTTCATGCAGGTCATTGGTTTGAATCCTGGCGTCCCATATGGTCCCTGTGCCTGCCAGGAGCAATTTCTGAGCATGGAGCCAGGAGTATCCCCTGAGCACTGCCGGGTGTGACCCAAAAACCACACACACACACACACAAAAGCAAAAAACAAACAAACAAAAAAAATTTCTGAACTTAAAATTAAGAACTTAACATGAGAACTGGGGGGAGTATGTGTGGAGGGAAGAACACAGCAGGTAGGATGTTTGTCTTATATGCAGCCAATGTGGGTTTGATCCCTCACCTAAGGTCCTCCAAAGCTGCAAGGAGTGATCCTTGAATGCAGAAACAGGAATAAACCCTGAGCACCATCAGGAGTGGCCCCAAAATCAAAATCAAGCAAATGATACACACACACACACACACACACACACACACACACACACACACACACACACACACACACACACACAAAATCAAAATCAAGCAAATGACACACATACACACAACCTACACCAACTCCCTCTAAGAAACCCCATAACTTCAAACCAGAAAATAAACAACAAAACAACAAAAATCAAAACAGTGGACCGAGTGAGAATCTTTCTTCTAGTGAAAGATTCAAGTCTAGTCTCGGAATCATCCACTAATAGAAAATAAAAACAAACATAAAATAAGAGCATTATTTAAAAAAAAAAAAATCAGGGACCAGAGTGGTGGTACAAGCGGTAGGGCAGTTTGATCTCCCGGCACCCCATATGGTCCCCCAAGCCAGGAGCAATATCTGAGCATTTAGCCAGGAATAACCCTTGAGCATTATCGAGTGTGGCCCAAAAACCAAAAAAAATAAATAAAGTAGAATTCCTTCCAGTCACCTACTGGAAGATTAATATAATATTATTCACCCTCCCGTCTTGCTTAAAAATAACTTAACTAGTAATAGACAGGTTCTAAGTGTTTTATACACATTCGACTATTTAATCTTCACAAGAAACCCATTTCTCAAACAGGAAAAGAAGGACTGAGGAAGCTCTACCTTCCCCAGGCCAACTGTGTGCAGCCGACTCAAGCATCCCCTGTCTGACACCCACCTCCCTTTGCTGGGCCTCTTGGAGACAGTGTGGCAGCCTACCTGACATTTGTTCCTTCAATCTCTAAGACCAGGGACTGGATATCATTATCAGTGATTCTTTTGATGTGGCCATTCCGTACCTTTTAGGAAAAAGAGGAAGTTGATTAGCACTGAGATATTTGGCAGCAATTTTTAGGATTTTAAAGGCCCAATGGGACCTCTTAAGAAAACCACTCTGGCTTCCAGGGATCCTAACAAAGAAGTTTGAGACACGCTATTCTATTTTCTCTCTGTTGGGATCCATCGGCCAAGACAGAATCTCAAGTAGCTTGGTAATATGTGCATCAAGATACCAACATGCATCATATAACTTATTATTCAGTGCTTACTATAAACAAAGAACATCCATACACATTTCTCACTTTAAAATAAAAACAAACACTGTTTTCACTTTGCAGATGTCCACACGATAGGGCTTGAATAGGATAACAACCAGGCCTCCCAGTCTCACACTGACTCATGCTTCAAAGGCAAAGAACAGCAAATGGGCATTACTCCTCAACCCCTGCGTTTCTGGGTATGACACTCCAACCCAAAAACAGAACACAGGAAGGTTAGCTGCAAGTCACTGAGAAAGAAGGTGATGCCCTAAAATTGAACCTAGTTTCCTCAAATCTAATCCTACTACCCTTTTCTTCTTTCCCATGCAGGAATTCTAGCCCCATCAGTGCCGCATATCAAGTCTTTGCTACCATTTTTAGTTCATACTGATCTCTCTTTGGTTTCACCTGGCTCCTATAGACTAAACGACATAATATATGTGGGAGTGGGACTGGAGCACTAGTACAGTAAGAAGTCATCCCAGGTTTGAACCCCTGTATCCAATACTGTCCCTAAAGCATTGCCAGGAGTGATTCCTGAGTGATGAGCCAGGAGTAATCCCTGAGTACTGCTGGGTGTGGTCCAAACACAAAAACAAAACAGAAAAGAGGTCATAATGGGGAAAAATCAGTATTTTTTTTTGAAAGTAACATAATGTGTCAATATATATTTTTAGATTTCCCTTTCCTTCTCACTTGGTATCAGTGCTCAAACATTTAACTGTGATGCTCAAACACTTGGTAGAGATCAGGCGACTCATGGCACTGAGACCCAAAACAGGAGAGCTACTAGGATCCACTCGGGCATGCAGGGCAGTGCCAAGGCAGGCGCTCTATCACTCACCCATCCCTGGCCTCCAGGAACCAACAGTCAATATGGATTTCTCCTTTCAGAACATTTGGAAAGAACAAATCTTTCCAGCATTTAATTAAGCTACTACTATAAGGAGTACAGATACAGAGATACTTAGTCTGAGACAGGGCTGTACTCGTTGAACCGAATGTATGAATATGTGAAAATGGTCAACAGGTTTAGAGCAGGATGGGAAAAAAAATACTGTCTCTCTCTTCGCAAAAAATGCTATATTGGAGGCTAGAGCATTAGTACCACTGTACTAGGGATGTTTACCTTACACGTAGCCAACCCAGGTTCAATCCCTGGCACCCCATATGGTTCTGAGCACCACCAGATGTGTTCCTGAGTCAAGAATAATCCTTATGGGCCCAGAGAGATAGCACAGCGGCGTTTGCCTTGCAAGCAGCCGATCCAGGACCAAAGGTGGTTGGTTCGAATCCCGGTGTCCCATATGGTCCCCTGTGCCTGCCAGGAGCTATTTCTGAGCAGACAGCCAGGAGTAACCCCTGAGCAACCCTGGGTGTGGCCCTAAAAACAAAAAACAAAAACAAAACAAAACAAAAAAAAAGAATAACCCTTACGGGGGTCGGAGAGATAAGTAGAGGTAGGGCATTTGCCTTGCATGCAACTGACCCAGGATAAATCTGGGTTCGATTCCCGGCATCCCATATGGTCCTCTATGCCTGCCTGAAGCAATTTCTGAGTGCAGATACAGTATGGAGGTAAGGTGTTTGCCTCGCATGCAGAAGGACGGTGGTTCAAATCCCGGCATCCCATATGGTCCCCCGGGCCTCCCAGGGATGGTCTCTGAGCATAGAGCCAGGAGGAACCCCTGAGCGCTGCTGGGTGTGACCCCAAAACACACACACACACACAAAGAGTAACCTCTGAGTGCTGCTGGGTGTGGCCCAAAACCCAACCCCCCAAAAAAAGAATAACTCCTGGGCATTGCCAGGTACAGCTCCAAATCAAACATACAAAAATGGGGACCGGGCGGTGGCGCTAAAGGTAAGGTGCCTGCCTTGCCTGCGCTAGCCTTGGACGGACCGCGGTTCGATCCCCCGGTGTCCCATATGGTCCCCCAAGCAAGGAGCAACTTCTGAGCACATAGCCAGGAGTAACCCCTGAGCGTTACTGGGTGTGGCCCAAAACCAAAAAAACAAACAAACAAACAAAAAAAAACATACAAAAATGATGCTCTATCTGCCATTTTCAATGACTTAGTCATTTGGCTTTTCTTTTTTTTTTTTTTTTTTTGGTTTTTGGTTTTTGGGCCACACCCGGTGACACTCAGGGGTTACTCCTGGCTATGCGCTCAGAAGTCGCTCCTGGCTTGGGGGACCATATGGGACGCGGGGGGATCGAACCGTGGTCCGTCCTAGGCTAGCGCAGGTAAGGCAGGCACCTTACCTTTAGCTCCACCGCCCGGCCCCGTCATTTGGCTTTTCAAAGACGGGCAGAAAGAATAGTGGTAAGGTGCTAAGTACATTTTTCAGCAGAGGCCAGTACTAAACACAGCTTTTGTCTCTGAGCTCTGTCATGTGAATCTGATGCCCTCACAGGGTGCATGGTGTTCCCAGGTGACATCAGCTAGCACAGCCCCTTTCTTGTCTTTGCAGCCGAGTACTGGCTCCTCAAAATAGGGTGTGTTTCATGGTCAGGATTCAGTGTTAGGCATCATTTGTCTTTTCCACAGGGCTTACTATTGTGGTAGGCATAAACTAAGCTGTAAAAACCTTGCTGACTTCTGAAATTTTTCACTCCAAGAGCTATATAAACAGGTTTCAGGAGGATTTTAAATAAAAAATTCCTGGATAACATATCCACCATAGACTGTTTAGGAAGCTCCAAAACCAGGAGCCGATGAAGTTGCAAGCATGAGAAACGTGACTGCTTTCCTATTAATCATCCTTCATTGCTCATAGGCACTGCTGAGCCAGAACGCGGGTGGATGAGCTCTGCCAATATAGCATTTCTTAGGTTCTCAAGACAAAAATGTCACATTGAAGTGCTTCTCAAACAGAGTTGGCGACATCTAATGCCCTCCTGCTTTGAATTCTGGGCTTCTTTCCAAGGGGGATTAGGAGCACAAAGGCTTGGGTCTGTAACACATGCCAATGCTGCCCACCTCATTCCCCAACTAAAGTGGCAATATTCTTCTTCTATATGCTAGCACACAGCTGCTGTGGAAAATCAGGCAGACTTGTTAGTAAAGGAGGAATTAATCAAGAAATTATTTCCAAATAATGCAATACAGTCCCCTTGATAAGAGCTAACAGTATTCTAAATGGAAGCAAGCTAGTTTATAACATACCACCAATTAGTGTGTATTATGTTTCTTGAATCTTTCTTTACAGGATATCTAACACAACAATCAAATATATGGTTATACTGAAAGATCAAGTAATTACCTCAAAGACTATTGCTAAAAGGCAATGCTGAGATTGATCATACTCTGAAGGCATGGCTTCAAATCTTAAACCCCCAAAGTCTCTTCGGCCAGAGTCGAATAAGGAGACTCCTTCTACTCAAGAAAGCCCCACCAGGAGTCTCAGGGTGGAAATGGTAGGAGACAGGCAAGCTCAGGGCAGAAGACTTCAGGCTTCCGCCAATCCAGCCAGGTTGATCTTTATAGAGTCCAGTCCAGTGGCACACAGAAGCAGGTGAGAATAGCCTCAGACATGCCTGTGCCTATGCACCCAGGGGTTGGCTCACTTCAGCTAAACATCCCTTTATTTCCAAAAGCAAGATTTCTTTCAAAACCAGCACTAGATGGTTGGAGCCACATTCCAGCAGGTAGAGCATGTCTTGCATGTGTCTGACCCAGGATCAATCCTGGAATCACTTACTGTCCCCAGGAGCACAGAGTCAGAAGCACCACCAGGTGTGACTCCAAACCACCCCCCCCCCCAAATAACCAAAAGCAAGAGATTCTGTCTTTGAAAAGCAGGAAATGGAAGTATTTTCTAAGGAAAGTCCATAGTATCTCATGTTTTTTCTTTTCAAATTCTCTTTCCTTCCCCTTCCTTTGTTGCTGCTGCAGTTGAGACAGGAAATCACAGGCACTTGTACTCAGTGGATGATGCAGACTTGGCTGTGGGACTCTCACACAGCAGGCACCTGTTGCAGTGCTCACTGTGGTCATATTTTTAAGTTGTGTTTGCACAGTTAGCAGAGTTCCCTAGAGATGAGATGGTCACCTGGTATGTGGATGATACCTGGAACTGACCTCGAAGCTCACCAACCTCAGGCTTGTAAGGGGGGCAGCTTTTGCCAGTGAGCTATTTCTGGGCGCTTTCCAGTGTTTTAACTACACTGGTAGTTGAGACAATCTACAAAGAACTATGCCCAAGGAGAAAATTTTGTCCCCAAAGAAAAACATGAATATTCCTGTTGCCAGAGCTTTGAAATCAAAATTATTTTTAAATGAATGACTTTTCTCCTTCATGAAGTCCAAAGGGCTACAAATATAAACTCAATGGAAGAAAGAGTACGTGCAATGAAACATATAGGAAAACCCTCTCAACATGTCTTCTCTGGGCTCTGAAGCTAATACCAAAGTAGAAAGAGTGGTGGGCATTCTGAGGCAGGCCTTCTGATGACCCTGGCAACCTAGCTGTCAGCATCTTGAATTGTCAAAGTCTTCCAGGAAGTCTTTCCCCACAGCTCTTAACAGATAACAAGATCACGGCTACAGAAAGCACCAGCTCCTTTCTGGAGCTTTCCCCAGTTCAGAGGTCACTAGACAGGCCTGACTCTGAGATAATGATAAAATGAACAGACAGGTCTTATCTGACTTCCCGCTATACATTAAAAAGTACCAACCAACCAAGTTTTTGATTCGCTAATTTTTAAATTCTTCCCTCCTCAAAATAAATAAGTTAATTTTACAACTTTTACTTTCATGAACTCCCAAGTAATTAGAGATGAGTACAATTTTTAGGAAGCTTTAAGTCTTTCTCACAATCATTCTTCCTGAGTTTCCATGGTTGCTGAGGGCAAGAACACAGAACTGTTTTTCAACATATGAAAAGGTTGGAACTGGGGGAGAAAAAGGCTCTTGGGACAGGGAAGAAGCTGGCCAAGGCTGTATGTATTTCCATGAGTGCTTTAAAAATAACACATGCTGTATCCATGCCCTCCCCCCACCTTTCATTTCCATGGCTCCACCCCTTCTCCTGGGAGACAGCTGCAGAGGAGGCCATCTGGCACCAGACCCGCAGGACACATGGAGCCAGCAGAGCTGTCCACTTCAGCAGGCCAGTTTCCGCCCTGGATGCTATTCAAACGGGTGGAGGGAGCCCTCTGTAGGGAGACAGGGGCATAGCTTCCATTCAGAGCCTGGGCCTCAAAGGCTTTGTGGGGCAGAGGAGAGGCTTCTCTCCATGAAAAGCTGGTCAGGGCCCTTGGTTAAAGAAATGGCATTTCATGCACTGCTGACCATATCTTGCAGGTAACTAAGGTAACTAAGGTCCATGCCTTCATGCAACAATCATCAGGTTGACCCAGGGAAGTCTGAAAAAAAGTTTTACTACCCTAATGTCCAAATAAACATGATTTTACAGGTGGAAACTATCCATTTTATCAGTACCAAAATGGTCTCCTAAGTAAAAAAATGTAGAAGTTACTTTTCTGGAAAAAGATGTTTTATTAAATTAAGAACAACAGGAGCTCTGGGGTCAGAATGACAGTACAGTGGGTAGGGCATTTGCCTTCCATGCAGCAGACCCAGGTTCAATTCTCTGCATTCTATATGGTTCCCCAAGTCTGCCAGAAGTAACCCGAGTGATGGCGGGTGTAGCCCAAACCAAAACAATAAACAAGAACTCTAATGTTCCATCTAAAATTCTGGTTTGAGTGGAGAATAACTAGTCATGAAAAGAGAAATGTTTGTATAAATCAATACTGCTATATTTGGGGCTGGAGAGATAGTACAGTGGTAAGGCATTTGCTTTGCACACAGCCAACCCAGAACGAACCCGAGCATCCCATGTAGTCCCAGGTACCTGCCAGGAGCGATTTCTGAGCACAGAGCCAGAGTAACCCCTGAGCATCGACAGAAACAGGCACTTTTGTTCTTCTGTTAATAAATTAGAAGTGTTATTTACATTAAAGGAGTCCTTTATAAATATAATAGTTGCAGGTCCCCAAAGGGAACCCCTTTAAAAAAAAACCTTAACTTCTCCTATAATCTTTTTGTTTTGTTTTGGGCCACACCCAGTGACGCTCAGAGGTTACTCCTGGCTATGTTCTCAGAAATCGTGCCTGGCTTGGGGGACCATATGGGATGCTGCGAAGTCAAACCGCAGTCTGTCCTAGGCTAGTGCGGGAAAGGTAGACAGCTTATCACTTGCACCACTGCTCCGGCCCCCTTCTCCTATACTCTTGAAGAAGAAATAAATTACAAATCAGGTTGATCTGATATGAGTCAAGGATGTTTGGATGGAAGGCTTTGACCTGGAGGTAACCAGTGAAATGGCTCTTGGTAGAGTGGCCGAGCTACTGGAGCCTGGACCTGAACCTGAGCCTGGACCTGAACCGTCACACCATGTGGAGGCTTCAGGACTGGGAAAGGTAAGATGACAGATTATTCTAATTTCAGAAGTCAGGTTTTACTGTGCCTAGTCCCAGGGATCTGAATCTCAGCTCAATTATAAACTCAAATACCCTTAAGCAGATCACTCAGCTCCCTGCCCTAAAATTTTTTAAGCTGAAATTCAGTTACTGCACATTTGATGTACATCATCAGTTTGCCTTCATAATCCTAAACAGCAGTCAGTGTTACACATGTAAAAACTGTACAAAGTACTTGCCCAGAATTACAGAGCACAGGACCCAGGACAATCCCAGGTATCTATCTGATGACACTCTACCTGGGTCAAAAAAGTTCCCTTAAGGAAACTAAATCTAGTGGGTACCTCATAGTAAACAAGCAACTGCCATTTATGGTCTGATATAGACCACAGTAGACCTAATATAAGCTCCCAAGGAAGGAATACTTGAGATTTGAAAGACAAAATATTTGAAAAGATGGAGCAGATAGCACAGTGGTAGGGCATTTGCCTTGCACACAGCCAATCCAGGACTGACAGTGGTTCAAATCCCAGATTCCCATATGATCTCGAGCGTGCCAGGAGTGATTTATGAGCACAGAGCCAGGAGTAACCCCTGAGGTGCCACAAGGTGTGACCCCCCACCAAAAAAAATTGAAAAGACAAAATACAGAGGAGCTGTATTTTCCCCACAGGTCCCCAAAACTGCATAAATATAATAAGCTACAAATTTGCATTACTTGAATAATAATAAAATTTGCAATCAGGGCCTGGAGTACAGCAGGGAAGGCATTTGCCTTACAGATAGCTGACCAGGTTTCAATTCCTAGCATCCCAGTTGATTCCCCTCTTTCACCCCCAAGCACTACTAGGAATAATTCCTAAATGCAGAGCCAGGAGTAATCCCTGAGCACTACCAAATGTGACCCAAGAACAAAAAACAGATACAAAAAATCCCCAAAACTTTCTATCACTATTTTTGTGAGTAGGCACTCACATTATGATGATGATGATGATCACTTTTGGGACCTCACCTGGAGATGCTCATGGGTTAATACTGGTTCTGTCTCAGGAGTAACTCCTGGCAGATTCAGGGGACCAAATGGAATGCTGGGGGTCGAGAGTGGGCCTGCCAATTAGGTAGGGAACAACCTGCTCCTATCATTCATGCATTCTTTTTTGTGTTTTTGTTGTTGTTGTTTAAGCACACCTGATGATGCTCGGGGGTTACTCTTGGCTCTGCATTCAGGATCTGGGGATAAAATCCAGGTTGGCAGCTTGCAAGGCAAATGCCCTATTCACTGTATTATATCTTTGGCTCCCCATTCACCTTTTTTTTTTTTTTTTGGTTTTTGGGTCACACCCGGCAGTGCTCAGGGGTTACTCCTGGATCTACACTCAGAAATCACTCCTGGCAGGCTTGGGGGACCATATGGGATGCCGGGATTCGAACCACCGTCCTCAGCGTCTCTGGCAAATGCCCTACCACTGTGCTATCTCTCTGGCCCCTCAATTTTTTTTAAATCATTTATTTATTTATGTTTTGGGGCTACACCTGGCAGCACTCAGGAGTTCCTCCTGGCTCTGAGCTCAGAAATCACTCCTGGCAGGCTCGGAGGACCATGTGGGATGCTGGGGAATCAAACGCCCTACCCACTTTGCTATTGCTCCAGCTGCCTTGGGTTCAATTTTTGGTAAGACATGGTCCCAAAGAAAAAATAAATATAAAAAAATGTAAAAATGATAATAAAATAATAATAACCACAACAACTAGGGATCAATGAATGTCCACAATCAAAGACCAGAGTCAAGTCTAGATAAATGAGTCATATCCCTCCCACCACCCAATTATGCCCTTATCTCCTGGAAGTAGAAAAAATATTTTAAAAAATATTCTGGTATGGGACTGAAGCGGTGGCACAAGCGGTAAGGCATCTGCCTTGCCGGCACTAACCTAGGACAAACTGCGGTTCGATACACCAGTGTCCCATATGATCCCCCAATCCAGGAGTGTTTTCTGAACACATAGCCAGGAGTAACCCCTGAGTGTCACTGGGTTTTGCCCAAAATAACAAAAAAAAATTCCGTCTTTTTCTAAAGACATTATCTCCCCAAGTATACATATAGGCAGGCACTTAGCACTGATCCATAAATCTCTGATTATTATATGGATTCTCAGTGTTTCTCTGGTAGGACTAGAGTTATCTTTTTCTTTTCTTTTTTTTTTTTTTTTGGGGGGGGGTGTCACACCCAGCAGTGTTCAGGGGTTACTATGGACTTTGCTCTCAGGATTCACTCCTGATTCAGGGGACCAGGGAACCACAGGGGTTGCCAGAAATGGAACCCCAGTCATCTGCATGCAAGGAAAGCCCACTACTTGCTATGTTATTACTTTGCTCTGAGGATTCCCAACTTTCTAAGGATCTTTCTAATAGCTGGGAAAAGGAAACATACAGCAAAGCTATGGCTCTTGTCCCAAACTTTACCTTTATTTCCTTCCCTTGTCCCAAGGGGAAAAATTCACCAGAAAACCCCTTCTTTAGTCTAAAAAAGAAGAGTAGAAACTTCCATGGTGGGGGCCAAAGCAATCGTAGGGCACTGGTCTTGTTAACCCAGATTCTACCCCTGGCACCAGTATGGTTTTCTGAACCTGCAAGAATGACCCCTGAATACAGAACCAGGAGTATGAGTAACGCTGTGAGTACCACCAGGTGTGACCCCCCCCAATAAGAAACTTCATGATGAGAATTTTGCCTAAAAGGAGAGTTAACGGGGCCGGGCGGTGGCGCTAAAGGTAAGGTGCCTGCCTTGCCTGCGCTAGCCTTGGACGGACCGCGGTTCGATCCCCCGGTGTCCCATATGGTCCCCCAAGCCAGGAGCAACTTCTGAGCACATAGCCAGGAGTAACCCCTGAGCGTTACCGGGTGTGGCCCAAAAACCAAAAAAAAAAAAAAAAAAGGAGAGTTATCCTAAAGATTCTTTCCCAGGGCCAGAACAAAAGTACAGTGGGGAGGGAGCTTGCCCTGCATCCAATATAGTCCCCAGAGCACCGCCAGAAGTAATTCCTGAGTATAGAGCCAGGAGTTAACACCTGAGCACTACTGGGTATGCCCCCCCACAAATTATGAAACACAAAAAAGATTATTTATTTCTCTAAAAGTGTTTAATTTATTCAGAGCCCTTCTGGTTGCTCTAACATGTTTCCACACATGCTTATGTCATCAGGGTACCAGCCGACCTCAAGTGGCGTTGTTAAGGGACACAGAGCACCATGGTTACTCTGCTTTCATATTCTATGTGTAAACATGTTGACTAGTTCAACTCCTACATGAACACATATAGAAGAGGACAGACAATTCTAACAACATTCACCTGACAAGCTGAAGGCTCCATGCCACTGTACTTCCCTCTACTTAGGAAGTTCTCCAACCTGCTCTAAAACTTCTACTCCAGGGCAAGACCCAGTCTCTATTTCCACTGCCGTATGTTGATATTCTGTTACAATTCAGCTACCAAGTTTGTCAGGGTCAAGGCCTATGCCCTCTACTGCCCTGAACTAAGTCACTTGATTTAGTTGACAACTTGACTCTTGAAGTTGCCTCTACCTTGTGGTCAGAATCGCTGTGAAAGAAAAGTTGGTCCATATTTAATATCACATATGTTAGCTGTCTTAAAAAATTATATTCTGAGCATACCACCCTGAGTTCTGTTCTGGAAATGTTTAAACCCCTGAAGACAGGCAAGGAGAAAGCTATGCATCTCTACCCCAGACTGAGGCCAGAAATCTTTGCTCTGGATAAGGGGAGAGGAAACTGTCTCTTTAGGTGCAAACCACTTACTGAAATTCTGGAGCCAGAGTTCCACGGGTAGGATGCTTGCCTTGCACCCAGCCCATCGGGGTTCAATACCGGGCATTTCATATGGTCTCCCTAGCAGAACTGATTCCTGAGGGCAGAGCTGGGAATAATTCCTGAGATGCAAAGTATGGTGCAAAAAAAAAAAAAAAAAGAAAAAGAAAAAAGAAAAAAAAGAAAGGCAAAAAGAAAACAATAAAACTCGGGCCCGGAGATAGCACAGCGGCGTTTGCCTTGCAAGCAGCTGATCCAGGACCAAAGGTGGTTGGTTTGAATCCCGGTGTCCCATATTGTCCCCCATGCCTGCCAGGAGCTATTTCTAAGCAGACAGCCAGGAGTAACCCCTGAGCACCGCCGGGTGTGGCCCAAAAACCAAAACAAACAAACAAACAAACAAAAAAAAAACAATAAAACTCCGAAGCCCCTGCTACTTGAAATTATTCCACGTCCACTTCCTAAAGCACATTCTTCCACACACCTCTCCCCATGGCACCCAGGATGCGCCCTCATTCTCTTTCCCGCCTTCCACATCAGAACCCGAGAGGGCACCGGACACAGCTTAAAAGGTGCGGCCTAACCTGAAATAAATTAAAAAATAAAATAAAATAGTAAAACTAGGGCCAGAGAGGTGGCGCTTGAGGTAAGGTGCCTGCCTTGCAAGTGCTAGCCAAGGAAGGACCGTGGTTCGATCCCTCGGCGTCTCATATGGTCCCCCAAGCCAGGGGCGATTTCTGAGCGCTTAACCAGGAGTAACCCCTGATCATCAAACGGGTGTGGCCCAAAAAGAACTAAAATAAATAAATACATAAAATAATAATAAAACTAAAAGGAGCGCTGACTCAGTAAATGTGCACGAGAAACAAAATATCAAGGTGCTAAAAACTCAGAGCAACTCCAGGACAGCTAAAGGCCCCACCCACTCTTCTATCTATCATCCTCTGGGCAAATACACAGAACACCCAGTCCAGAGATGAAAAAACAGGAGGAGGTGGGGTGTGCATAATTTATTTATACCCCAGACCCAAACACAGTCATGCCGGCACTTTTCCTGCCCAGGGAGCAATAGAGGTTGGCAATGAAGCACCAGCAAGCATCCCACAGTCCTGCTTGCTGAGGATCCGAGAGCACGTGGGTGGCGCAAGTTCTTCCAGGCCTACGAGTGCCCGGGACAGAGGCTCTGTGTGTCCACAGGCCCGCGCAGCGCCTGACACCAAACTCGGGGGGCAAAAATGCACACGTTCCAGCAAGCAAGCAAGCAGCCCCTTGACTGGCACTTTCTAAAGCTGCCAGAGGTGAAAGCCCTGGATTTGGGCGAAGATCTGGGCCATATGCAACCCGAAGGTTAAGACTCCGCGCTCACCTGCAACAGCCCCGCAGCCTCCCTCCACCTCCTACACGCACCGTGCGCCCGACGACGACCCCCATCTAGGCTCTCGGCCTACCTGCACCCCGATCCAGGAGGTGGGGCGCGACCCCTGCACTCAGACTCTTACCTTTCTTTTCGTTTTTGGGTCACACCCGGCGGCGCTCAGGGGTTCCTCCTGGCTCTACGCTCAGAAATCGCTCCTGGCAGGCTCCCTCGGGGGACCAAATGGGATGCCAGGATTTGAACCACCGTCCTTCTGCATGCGAAGCAAATGCCCTTTCTCCATGCTATCTCTCCGGCCCCTTCCTGAGTCTTTTCTAAAGTGAACCCCAAGCCTGGAGAAGTCTCCAAGCACTGCTAGGCATGACCCCAAAAAAACCAATTTCAGAGATAAAAGGGTGTTTTAAATCTGGAGAGTATTGATGTTAACAAAAGCTGACATTTGTTTTTTGTTGTTGTGGTTTTGGTTTTGGTGTCACACCCGTCAGCCACCACTCAGGTATTACTTCTGGCTCTGCACTCAGAAATGTCCTGGCAGGCTCGGGACACCATATGGGATGCGGGGATTCGAACTACCGTCCTTCTGCATGCGAAGCAAACTTACCTTATTTCCATGCAATCTCTCCGGTCCCAGACTCTTACCTTTTTGTCCCAGATCTGCAAGGGCTTGCTGCCGATGCTGTAGAGGATGGAGAGGAAGCCGCTCTGGAACGTGTTTTTGAACATCTCGAGACGCTCGCGGCCTTCTCTTCTTCTCCTTCTCCTTCAGCCGCCCCGGAGCAGACAGAAGACCCAGGGGCGAAGGTTGAAGCCGGTCGGACCGGACGAAGAAAAGACAAACGAGCTAGGGAGCCGGCCGGCAACCTGAGACTACTGACAGCTGTACCGGGACGCAGGACGCTACGCAACCACGTCCCCGCACCGCTAACGCCGGAAGGACCGAAGTTCAACTGAGCCGGAAACCACAGCAACTGCCGCCCGCGCCGCTCTCCCCGTCTTAAATGGTGGCGGCGGGCCTGCTGCCGGGCGCTTCAGAGGGATCCCTCCGTCCCCTTGGGCCCGCCCCCTCAGGCCTCGACGTCCTATCACAGGACAGAATCACCAATTTCCGGCTCCTTCGCCCTCGTCCCGCCTCCTGGAGAAAGGACTCCGTTGCTAAGGGACTACTTAGCTCCGCTTCTTCCCCCCCAGAGAGCGGAAGGAGACTGAGGAGCGTGGAATATTGTTGAGACGTAAGTAGTGTCATGGCAACGCGGTGGGTGGGTCAGGGACGTCATATAGGGACCGCCCCCTTCTGAGGGGTAAGGAAGTCACCTGGCCAAATGAAAGGAGTCATTGGATTCAGCAGGTGCTTGCTTGACTTGGCCTCCTGGAGATGCTGAAGACATGCTTCTTGGCCGAGAGCAGCAAATAAAGTAAAGGTAAAGTAGAGAGTACTTTACCTGTGCTAAGTGCACTATTGGTCTTGTCTTCTTAATATTAATTAATAAATAAAAATAGATAAATAAATTTTAAAAATAATATTAATAACATTAACTCTTCTTAAAATAATAATAAAATAAAATTTAAAATTAATATTAATTAATAATTAATTAATCAGGGGTTACTCCTGGCTGGCTGCTCAGAAATAGCTCCTGGCAGGCACAGGGGACCTTATGGGACACCAGGATTCGAACCAACCACCTTTGGTCCTGGATCAGCTGCTTGCAAGGCAAACGCCACTGTGCTATCTCTCCGGGCCCAGAGTAATATTCTTTTTTTTTTTTTTTTTTTGGTTTTTGGGCCACACCCGGCACTGCTCAGGGGTTACTCCTGGCTGTCTGCTCAGAAATAGCTCTTGGCAGGCACAGGGGACCATATGGGACACCGGGATTCGAACCAACCACCTTAGGTCCTGGATCGGCTGCTTGCAAGGCAAACACCGCTGTGCTATCTCTCCGGGCCCATAGAGTAATATTCTTAAAATAAAAATAAAATAATAAAATTTTAAAGATGAAAATCAATTAATAATATTAAGTCTTCTTAATTTACCTTTTAGGAGGATTAATTGCTTTAATCATTAACAGGTTTTTTGTTTATTTGTTTGTTTGGGGGGGGTCACACCCAGCAATGCTCAGGGGTTACTCCTGGCTCTGCTCTCAGAAATCTCTCCTGCCTAGCATGGGGGACCATATGGGATGCTGGAATTCGAACCAATGTATGTCCTGAATTGGCTGCATGCAAGGCAAATGCCCTACCGCTGTGCTATCTCTTCAGCCCCTCATTAATAGTTATTATGCAAACACCACACATCCCAAACTGGTGAGATGTAAAGAAGTAATTTCATTAAATGAGCCATTAGAAAAATAAATAAATAACTGGGGCCAGAGCAGGTAGGGTGTTTGCCTTGCATGCTGACTACCAGGTTCCATTCCAGTCACCCCATATAATCTCCTGAGCACCACTGGGAGTGATCTCTGAGGAGATGAGCCAGGAGAAAGCCCTGAATAATGCTGAGTGTGGCCAAACAGGAAAACAAGAAAACTAGGCCAGAGAGACAGTACATCAGGTAGAGTGCTTGCTTCACATGTGACTAACAAGATTTGATCCCTGGCACCCTATATTGTCCCCCAAGCCTTCCAGAAGTAGTTCCTTGAGCACAGCCAGAAAAAAGGAAACTTGAGGGGCTGGAGTTGTGGCACAGTGGTAGGGCATTTGCCTTACACACAGCTGACCAAGGACGGACCACAGTTCGATTCCTGGCATCCCATATGGTCCCCCAACCCAGGAGCAATTTCTGAGTGCATAGCCAGGAGTAACCCCTGAGCGTCACTGGGTGTGGCCAAAAAAGACCCACCAGAAAACAATTAAAAAAAACTTGAACATTAAGATAAAGAGGTCTCTGGGAGAGCGTTTGGGGGGCTGCATGCTTGGAAGGTTTAACTCCCAAACTCCTTACTTAGCTACTCCCAAACAGAACTGGAAGTGGAACATGAGCATCCCAGATGTATCCCAAAAACCTAGATCCTTCCCCCAAAATATAAAGCATAATAAACAAAATAGAGTTCAATGGTTAGAAGATCCTTTTAAAAACCTAAGAGTGTCTGTGGAAGTAACTCAGAGGTAGATCTAGCACATGCTTCATGAATATGAATTCCAGGCAAACAGTGTGCATGGTGCCATCCCCAGCACCAAATTAGTCCATTGTGCCTTTTCTTCTCCCTCAGAAGTCAATTTCAAGAGCAATTTAGCTCATTCTCCTTACTAAATTTTTCAAAATATCCCAAGGGAAAATGATTTGAAAAGGGAAGAGAAATACAGCATTATAAGAACTAATGGGACCGAAGAGATAGCACAGCGGGAGGATGTTTGCCTTGTATGCAGCCAATTCAGGACAGATGGTGGTTTGAATCCCGGCATCCCATAAGGTCCCCTCTGCCTGCCAGGAGTAACCCCTGAGCACTGCTAGGTGCAACCCCAAAACAAAAACAAAACAAAACAAAACAAAAAAACTCCAAAAAACAAAAATAAAACTAACTATAGAATAATTATATGATGATTTAAATATTATTTACAAATTTACTCATTTATAAAAATTTTCCCACCCTTCATTTGTAAATTGTTGTTTATTTCGTTTTTGAGGCCACACTTGGTGATGCTCGGGAGTTACTTTTGGTGCTGGACTCAGAAATCATCCTCGTGGGTTTGTGGGACCATATGGGATACCAGGGAATGAACATGGGTCAGTTGCAGTCAAGGCTAGTGCTCTGTACTACCACTCTGATATTCATTTGTAAATGTTTATGAAGTTGTTTTTATCATTTAAATATTATCTCATCACTACTTTCTTTGTTTGGGGGCCATTCCTGGCTTTTTAGGGCTTGACTCACTGTCAGGGATCATTCCTGGCAGTACTCAAGGGACCATATAAGATGCTGAGGATTGAACTAGGGACAACTACATTCCAGGTTAATAAACACTGTTGCCCTATGTTACCTGGTTTCTGGCCCTATTGTTATAGTAAACTATAAAAAAAAAAAAAGGCAGAAAAGGCACCAAAGCAATAGCACAGCGATAGGGCGTTTGCCTTGCATGTGGCTGACCCAGGACAGAACTCGGTTCAATCCCCCCAGAGTCCCATGTAGTCCCCCAAGCCAGGAGCAATTTCTGAGCGTGTAGCTAGGAGTAACCCCTTAGTGTCACTGGGTGGGTGTGGTCCAACCCCCCCCAAATAAATACATAAATAAAATAGCAGAAAGGGAACAGGAGCTAATGAGGCAGTAGGGTGATTACAGTCTGCATAATAAAGCAAAGCTCACCTGATGCAAACCTTTAATGAAAGGCTATAGAAGAGCTGAAAGAATGGAATCACGTGTGAGCATTGCATGATCTTAAGAACCCTATTATTGGGGCCTGAGCAGTGGCGCAAGTGGTAAGGCTTCTGACTTGCCCAGGCTGGGCAACCACAGTTCAATTCCCCCAAGCTAGAGAGATTTCTGAGCACATAGCCAGGAGTAACCCCTGAGAGTCACCGGGTGTGACCCCAAAACAAACAAAAGAACCCTTTTACTGGGGCTGGAGCGATAGCACGGAGGTAATGCATTTGCCTTGCATGCAGGAGGATGGTTTGAATCCCGGCATCCCATATGGTTCTCTGAGCCTACCAGAAGCAATTTCTGAGCATAGAGCCAGGAGTAACCCGAGCACTGCTGGGTGTGACAAAAAACAAAAAACAAACAAACAAAAAAAGAACCCTATTACTATAAGAAGGGGATTTGTGCTTTCAAACCTGCAGTGTGAGTAGAGTCACTGCAGAAGCAGCCACCATCCTTGGTGCCAAGCCTGAACCTCTGGCCATGAAGCAAGACTTTGGATAGACTACCCTGACTTCGAACAGACCTATCACCTGAATAAGGGTCAAAACATGCAGGAAAAGCTAGAGTGATAGTGCAACAGGGATGGTGCTTTTCTTGCATGCAGCTGACCCAGGTTCGATTCCCAACACCACATATAGTCCCCTAAGTTCCTCCAGGAGTGATCGCTGAGCACTACCAAGCGTGGCCCTCCCACAAAAATGATGAAGCTAATATTTGTAGCTGTTACAAAATGTATTAAGTTGTTCCTAAAAACAATGGATGTTTCACTGTTTAGTCCTAATAACTATTCTTTAAAACTCTAAGCATTTTTTTTCAACATATAAAAGCCTGGTCAGAGCCTAAAATCAGAGAAGAGTATTAATTCTGGTGAATGTAGATCCAGAAACTCAGAACTCACTAATGGGGATGGAGTGTGAAGGTGAAGTGGAGCTGTCTGCAGGGCCAGTCTGTGATGAATGGGCATTCATTGGGGGTGGCACTGTGTGCCACCCAGCTCCAAGAGTAGTTGTGCTTTATAGTTAGCTGAGACTACAGAGAGAAAAGGCTATGGGACCAATGCGATTATATGGAATGTTAAGGATCTAACTTAGGTTGGCCGCATGCAAGGCAAGCACCCCTACCCACTGTTACAAGCACTCCAGCTCCCAAGTCATTTATTTATTTGGCCACACCCAGCAGTGCTCAGGGGTTACTTCTGGCTCTGCACCCAGAAATCACTCCTAGCAGACTTGGGATCATATGAGATGGCAGAAATTGAACCCAGGTTTATCTCGGGTCAGCTGCATACAAGGCAAATACCCTTCCACTGTGCTATCACATGGCCCCACCAAGTCATTTATTTTTAGTAAGACCCACCAGTGTGTGTACATAACAGGGAAAGATTGGGCTCGGAGAGATAGCACAGCGCGTTTGCCTTGCAAGCAGCCGATCCAGCACCAAAAGTGGTTGGTTGGAATCCCGGTGTCCCATATGGTCCCCCGTGCCTGCCAGGAGCTATTTCTGAGCAGCCAGGAGTAATCCCTGAGCACCGCCGGGTATGGCCCAAAACCAACCAACCAAACAAACAAAAAACAGGGAAAGATGTTCATTATTTTTTGGGGGGGGTCACACCTGGTGATGCTCAGGGGTTACTCTGGCTATGCGCTCAGAAATCACTCCTGGCTTGGGGGACCATATGGGACACCAGGGGATCGAACCGCAGTCCGTCCTAGGTTAGCACATACAAGGCAGACACCCTACCGCTTGTGCCACCACTCCAGCTTCCTTCATTATTTTAGGTAACATTAGGTTATTATTTTTACCATCTATATGCCAGGAAAATCCAGTCATTATTATAATAATGCAAACCCAGGTGGGAGTACTGAAGGATGTGCTAATGGTACTGAATTTCCAGGCACATCACATAATCACTTCAGTCTTAGGCTAACAACTTCCTGTTTCCTTCTTTCAAGGTCAACATTACTTGTGATTAAGTTCCTTTGTACAACCATAATTCCTTCCCACCCAACAGTCCTCACTCACAGAACCTACCTTCTTTGATAGACAGGAGAGTTAAAGGGCTGCTGGGTTCAGACGGGAAAGTGGGTTCAAGTTCATGTGGTATCTGGACTGCCCAAGGCCATTAGCTGTGCATTCGTACTAAAGGACCTTCTTGGGAGCACTGACACCAGACCAACATGGAGAGAAGAGGCTGCTGGCTAGACACAGCAGACCAACATTGGGCCAAGGAATTTAGGCTCATATTTGTGGGAATGAGGGGCTGAGACACCATCCCAGAGATGTGGAAGATCAAGGTCACCCGGCAGAGCCTCAAGTCCAAAAGAAATTGTGAGGGCCATGGTGATAGTGCCAACAAGTAGAGCATTTGCCTTGCATATGGCTAATTTGGTTTCAGTCCTCTGCACCCCATAAATCCCTGAGCCCTACCAGGAGCAATCCCTGAGTGCAGAGCCAGGAATAAGCTCCGAGAAAAGCAGGTGTGACTGTGGGACTGAAGCAATAGTATTGTGGGCAGGGCATCTGCCTAGGATAAGGCCGACCCAGGTTCAATCCCTGGCACCAATTATGGCCTCCTGAGCACTGTTAGGATTGATTCTTGAGTGCAGAGTCAGGAGTAAGTCCTGAGCACCACCAGGTGTGGCCCCAAAACAAAATAAAAAATAGTGTTCATTAAAGACTTGATGGGTGACAGCCACCAAGTGCCACTTCCATTCCCACAGCATATGTGGGCTGCAGGTTCCAAGGTGTTATGCTGGGGACAAACAGTTGTGAACTCCCAGGTCTAAGGAACTGCTGGGAGGACAGAAGCAGGTCTAAAGGCCTGTGCTTTTCCCCACTGTACCTTCATACTCACCTGTGCTTCCAATCCTGCCTGTTCATGGCAAGCAGCAGACAGCTGTGTGGACTTGGGCGCCTACCCAGCTGTCTGGGCATAGGGTCTGCCTTTCACTTCTATGTGTGTGTAGAGGGGAGCTTGGGACCTGCTAGAGTCAGGCTCGGCAACCACCTGGGAGAGAAGGCCCTAGGAAACTAGCCAAGGTTTTTCTTTTAAAAAGATTTTGGGTTTTGGTCCAGTAACAACCCATGCCACCCTCTTTGCATCTGAGTGGATCTCATTTCCTTTCAGTTCTAGTCCAAAGGCCCCCAACTTCTTCTGTCTCAAGGCCACAGACCCAATGGTACCTCCTGTTGCTTTCCTGTCACTTTTGGAGCTGGAAAGCTAGTATAGAGGGAAGGCACTTGCCTTGCATGCAGTTGACTCAGTTTAGATCCCTGGCAATATATTGGATTCCTGAGCATCACTAGGAGTAATCCCAAAGTGCAGAGCCTGGGTAAGTCCTGAATCAAAAAATGAAAACAGTCCTTTAGGTGCAGTTAGGTGGAATGAAATGAGGGAGACTCGGGGCTGGAGTGATAGCACAGAGGATAAGGCATTTGCCCTGCACGTGACTGGGTTTGATCCCCAGCATCCTTTATGTTCCCCAAAGCCTTGCCTGCCTGTTAATTTTTGAGAGCAGAGCCAGGAATAAGCCCTTAGCACCACTTGGTGTGCCTGAAACTCAAAAATAAATATGGAGTCACATTTTTCTAAGTTACAGGTGCATTTACATATGTGCCACCCAAGTCAAGTTACTGAGCACCCCCACAACTTTTGGTGGAGTAAGGGAGGACTGTATTCAAAGCAGTCAGATCTAGTGCTCCTGGCTCCTGAGCCAGCTCCATTGGTCAGTGGCTCTGCCCAGTGCCAGCATGGGGCCCTCCCTGTAGCTTATTTCTGCCAGGGCTCACCTGGTCAGTAACTCTTTTCCCAGACTGGGGTCCACCTGGGCTCCTCCAGCTAGTACTTGGCACAAACACTGTCAATTATCCTTTGAGTCTCCATGAATGGCCCCTTCCAGATGGAAAACTCTCCATACATTTCTTTCAAAACCTTTTATTCAATAATATATACTTTTAAAATTATGATGTGGGACTGTGCGCCAAGCCAAGTTGCCCCCAATGCCCCACTGCGGCCTGTGGCCAGCTAGTGAGTTCTGCAAGGGCACCCAGAGCCTCAGGACGCATGTGGGGTGGGGATGGCCGCGGGCGAGACAGTCACCGGCCATTGTGCAGTCCCCTTCACCTCTCCCATGCTTTCTGGGTCAGGAGGAAGTCAACAGGAAGCCAGAGTCGTGGGGACCTTTGACACTCGAAAGTGAGGTGTGATTTACGCAGGCAGGCTGCCCTTCAGTTGGTTTAGTTCATGTTCGCCACACCTGCCACGGTTTTGTGTCTGCTCACGGGACGTGATCTCTCTACACACCTTAGGACGCTTTGATTTTGGCTCTTGTTCTGCTTATGGAAAAGTGGGAGGAACTGCAACAGACCTGGGGAAAGAGATGGGAGGAGGGGAGAGATGGCGTTAATCAATAGGACCTGTAGCAGGGACAGGCCTCCACGTGTGTGGACCCTGGAGTGTGTGCATGGGCTTGGTGGCATCAGGTCTGACCATTCTCTCTCCCTTTCTCCATGGATCATTCTGAATAGATACCACCTCTGCACCACTGTCAAGGATCTGGATGCAGGAGCCACTTCCTGGCCTTGAGTCCAAGGTATAGACTCTCATGGAATGTTTCTAACCCTTCTGAGCAAGAAGGCTACAGGTTCGCTGTCCCACTCTGGATCCCCATCAGACTAGTTTCCTACTGAGGCTTTGGGCTAACAATTGGGTGACTTAGTATTTGATAAGCAAGAAGAGGCTGTGTGCAGTAGAGAATCAAGCCTGAAGGATGTTCCCATACTCTGGAAGCAGCTGTCTAGTAAGCTAAACACCTGAAAACCTGTCCCTTCTTTTCTGTCCTAGAACTGGGAAGCGGGGAGCAAGGCTGACAATAGTTCTAGAAGCAATTTCAGAGAGAGGGAGCAGGGCTGCATCCTGGGTTGCTTGGTGTGGAAAGAGGGCCTCTACTTCTGAGCAAATCAGCAACTGCTAACAAGTGCCTGACTCTGAGGGGCCTGCAGGTTCTTTCAAAGCACCGCCATCTGTGTTCCTGTACGTTGCAAGGAATAGGGTGTATGTGTGAGATATTTTCCTAAATGCACAACATACTGCCATAATTTACTTGTCAATAACAACAGGCCAATCCCAGGAGGGAGGTCTCAGTGGTGAGATTCAGAAGGCAACTACTAATTCCACCCTTACTGCTCCCCGCTTTCACCACATTAAGGTCACTACTGCAATCCCTCTGTCCCCAATCTTTGTGCAGGTTTCTTCCTCCTCTTTCCTGAGGAACATGAAGTGTAAGTTTCAAGGCTTCACACAGTGGATGATTTTCCCTTGAGGATATTGGGAGTGACTAACATAGGTTTTTTTCTTTTTTGGTTTCTGGGCCACACCCGACAATGCTTAAGGTTTACCCCTGGCTCTGCACCCAAGAACTCCCCCTGGCAGGCTTGGGGAACCATCTGGGATGCCAGGGACTGAAGGTAGGTCCCATGTGTGCAAGGTAAACACACTATCCACTGTGGTATTGCTCCAGCCCACTTACTGACATTTCTACTTATGAAAACAGGAGTCAAATACGGCATTTCCTTCTAAGGGCAGTAGGTCAGATATCCAGCGCCATAAAAGAGACGGCTGACCACATCTGGCACGCCATCAGGACAGAGTCCCACCCTAGGCAGCTCGGGATGCTTCCCCAAACAGAGGAGATCCTCAGTGATTTAGCCAAGTTTTCCACAGTGTCAGATTTCTGTTTCAACCTCTTAATCACCATTTATAGCAAGAAAAGCCAGCAAGTGAAAAACGGTTAATTTATTGATTCAATGAAAGTGTTTGTCTTTGTTTTCGAAAACAATCCCCAATACATGCAGTTCAGGATTTAGTATCACATTTGCAGCACATTGTTGAGTCTCTACACAAAGGTATGCGGCGCCTGTATAATTCCATCACACCACGTTCCCCGCCTGCACAGCACCTGGTGGGCTTGTTCTCTGGGCCACATGCATACAGCTGAGCATGGCACCCCTAGTCTCCCCGCCACTGCTCCTCCCACCCCTACACTGGGCTTGTTTGCGAAGGTAGACCATCTAGTCTGACTAACTTGTGTGATCAAGTGGGCCCTGCTTTTGCTTTCAGAAGATTTATATTTCAACCATGCTAGGTTGGTTAGCTGCTCCTGTGTGCTTGCAGGAGGGACACAGGCCTTTTCATGGTCATGCAGTCAACACACATCCCTCTACGAATCACTGAATCTGAACTGGCATTTAAAGGACCCCCTATAAATTGGGCTCTCAGAGATCCATTTCAATATATGTATTTTAAAAAAATGCTTCCAGTTGCTTGTGTCCCCAGAGTTTTGCTTCCATCCTTAATGCAGCATGGGAGAACCACCCAAGTCATTTCCCTGAGTAGGTGCAGGCCTGGCCCACCAGCTCTGTGGGACTCAGCATCTGCTACAGATCTGCCTTTCCATCCTACTGGCCAAGCAGGGGGTGTCCCCTCTCATCCTCCCACAGCCTGTCCCCCTTCAGATCTATCAACAGGTAGTTTTTGATTCCTTTCTAGCTGTCCCTCCTTCCAGCCACCAGAAATTGCAAGTTCTTCAGTTGCTGGGGGTCAGTCTGAGACTATCTTCCTTATCTGCAAAGGAATCTGAGCCTTTGGAGTGGGCCACATTACCAAGTATCTGTGAGGCATCCCAGCTTAGTTACTAGGACTCCAGCAGGCAAGATCCAAGGGAAAGAGAAGTGGCTTGTGAGCCACCGAGTCCTGGGCACACACCTCCATTTTTCCGCTCATGCTGCGGCCTTCGTGGCTGAAGCAAAGCCCCGAGGTGATGCCCACTTGTGGCCCAGGAGCCCTGCTCTCTATTTGGCATAGGAATCTGTCTCACTGTAACGGGTCTATGTTAAACATAGGCAGTACCTGAGATGATAGTGTAACACTACCCTGTTCCCCACAAGTTTTTTGCTTTTCTTTAGGAAATAATTAAATCCGTATCATAGGCACTTTTAACCTGTTATAAGGTAATGAAACAAACAAAAAGTCTAATGAGAATTGCTGAGATGAAGTTTAAAGAAATACACTAACTGAAGAGGATAAAGGGCAGGTAAATCTACCAGTTAAGTCTAAATGAGACTAGACTTGCACTACACACACACACATACACACACATCCCACTCTTTGAACTCTCTGAGACTACTCAAGATATCTCATGGATGCCAGGAATATCTGGATACAAAATGATTTAGGGGCAGGAGAGATGAACAAGGTCAGGTGTGCCTGCACACACTTAGTCTAGAAAATAACAGCAAGACAATGAGAGGGTGTCGAGACTCAGAAAAGGAGTGAGCACTTGAAATCCCACTCTGCATCTAAGGCATGAAGAACAGGAGGTGGACAGTAAACTGGATGCATCAAGAGAAGAATCATTCTCGGGTCCAAGCTGCAGGTGCAGACTGTGCAGCTTCTACTCCTGATCATGGAAGAGGGGCAGAAGTAGAACACCTGGTTCTCCTGCAGGTGCTTTACCTACCTCTCAGGCCCTCAAAGAAAAGGGGTTATTGCTTCACCGTAACCTTCCTGTAGGCCCTTGCCTGGTCCAAATAGGCCACTTAAAGCAAAAGCAGTGGAAAAGCCAGGCTGACTGAGGGGAGGTAGGGGAATGGAAAGATACATGCGGCCCATCTCCCTGTTAGTAACTAGAGGCTCCAGTGGCCCAAAAGGGCACATTAGAAGGTTCTGAGAACCCCCAACACACATCCACACCCTCCCTCTCTCTCAGCAGAGAGCATGCACCTTACACTTTCAGGTAGCACGAAAGTATATATTATATCTAGAATGTGCAACATATGCAGGTAGTATTGGTATGAGACTCTTAACAGAATGCATTTCCTGGCTTTGGGATCTGTATTTTTAACAGCTCAACTCTTAGTAGAGTCTTATTTGCATTTTTACGTTCCCACCGACCAAACAACAAAAATAGAATCTACATTTGAGATAGGACCTGCTACCAATACCAATAGGATTTTTATTGGAATATGGAATGTAAACAGATGTTTCCAAACAAACACTCTAACCTTATAAAAATGTATGGCATTATTAAATAGTTCCTAAAGAAATCCTAAAGTGTGATGTGGTGGGCACCTCTAGCCTTAATCCAGGTCTGTGAGGGTCCCACAGCTGTGACACAGTATGGCTCTGCAGCTGGGGGAAGGGACAACTGGCAAACCAAACCCCCAAAATAAGAAGAACCCATTAGCACCTCCCACCCCAAAGAAACCAAACTAAGAAAAAAGCGAAACCTAGCTTCCTTTGCTAGCTGAAGGTGAGAACAATGGACCCCAAGCTTTGACTCTGGCGCCCCATTTCCTCCCCAAGTCCTCCCACGTTATGTTATGATCCGTCCACTCGGGTGATGGAGGGGCCACAGCAACTCCACCCAGCCCCTGCATAGAAGAAAGCCTTCTCAGTGCCATCACATTCATGTCTGACCTATCAGAGCATAAAAAGGCCCATGGCCCTGCTTGTGTGAGGTGGGAAATAGCCTCTCATCGACTAAGAAGCAGTTGAAGTGGCACGGGAGTACATTTTTTCCACCCAGTTAAGTCTTTGTGGGATAAATTCTTCAAATAGGGTATTTCTTTCCCTCCCTCCCTGACCTGTCTGAAGACTGACTTTCCAGCTTTAGATAGGGTTGAGAACAAAAAGGCTGTTTCTGAAAAGCTGAATTAAAATAGTGCACAAACTGATGTGCTGGTAAGGGTTTCCTTACAAGGCTGTGTAATTAAAAAAAACAAAACAAAACAAAACAAAAAACTACACACACGCACACACAAAACCCCCAAAGATTCTATGGTCAGGAAAATCAACAAAAGCTACTGTGAGCTCAGAGTCAAGCACTTAAGCATCGAACTTCCGTGGAGACAGACGGGCCCTGCTGGCGACATCACAGTTTCCAGTGATGCCTCCTGACAGCAAAGGGGATTTGGTGAGCATGACTGCAGTTTGCTCCTAAATAAATACACTTGGAAGAAAACTGCAGGGATGAGGTACATTTCTGTGAGAGCTCATGTCATTAAAAAAAAAAAAAAATACATAAAACATGAATTTGTAAAAGAGCTTAAAAAAATACTGTCACTGTTTTAATATCTCCTTTTCCGTAAATGAGGCTGGTGTGTCAGTATATGCTGCTGACATTTTGATAAAACTTGAGCCTGAATCTCAGCCAAGGAAACCCCGACCACAATGGAACAGATAGGAAGTCAGATATTCAGAGCTTGTTGACCGAGCAGGTTAGTTCCACAGCGGGGTCCTGTGGAATAACAGGCGACACAACAACTCCGAGCCTCATCTCCCATGCATTCCAAAGGGCACGTTCCCTCGGACCTCACTAGGTGAGCAGCTGCTACCAGGAGGCAGTGCTCTGGAGGCTAGTACTGGGGAGGGTCTTTCTTTCTGACAGACTGTTGGGTCTTTACTCTTCTTTGCATTTAGAAGGAATGACTAGAATTTCTTTTTAATCACACTGTAGTTTTCCTTCAAGGTTTGTGTTTGGTTGGTGGTTTTATTGGCAAGCATCAATGCCGCATTACCCGTCGCTTTCCAGTCTTCATCGGGCTGCCGTGAGGCCACTGGAAAGCACAGCGGTCTCTGCACAAGGCTGGGCCTGCTCCTTCACCACGGGGTCTGCAAGAGAGCGGGGCAGCACGTCAGCGTGGGGAGCATGCAGAGGGAGCAAGATCAGCATCCAGAAAATCAGGCTCTGGAAACAAACTGCTCCCGGCAGTAGGGTCCCTGTCAACCCTACCCATTCTAAAAGCACAACTATGGCGACTTCCAGGAAAGAGGGGCACAATGATACCAACTCTCTTATTCAAAGTTACTCCTTATTTTCTGACGCATCCTTTCTGTGAATAGTAACATTCAGCCCCCTAATTCCTTCAATAATGCACAATAATAAAGCACTTTGGATGAAAAGACAGAAAAGAGCTATTAGAAGGTCTACTCAATTTACCCAATAGCAGCTTAAAAATAATTACATCAATGTGTTTTGAAAAGAGGTAGATCACTGGGGCAGGTTTGGGGTGTTGGTTCACTGTGAGGGGCCTAGAATGCAGCAGACCCTCGGCTATCACCTGGCCCATCCTACTTGTGAGCGATGCCTCTAGGGCTGTAAGTAATGATACTCAAGGGACTAGATCACCTGGGACCAGGGATTGAACCAGGGTTCGCTGCATGTAATGCCCTTTAACCCTAGTACGTCTCTTACTGTTCTGAACATCAGAATATTTTGGGAAGGTTGGGCACCATACCAGGCTCTGTGCTCAGGGGCCACACTGGGTACAGCTCAGGGGAGTGTATGTGATGCTAATATTCGAACCACTACTGTGGCCATAGCCACATGCAAGGGAAGTTACTTAATTTCTATACTGCCTTTCCAGCTCAAAACCAGTATTTGTTTTGTTTTGGTTTTGGGGCCACATCTAGCAATGCTCAGGGGTTACTCTTGGCTTTCCAGTCTCAAACATTAGTATTTTCAATTCAATATAATTTGAAGGGTGACAAAGTTTTAGTGCCACACTCCTGAGTTCTGGAGGATAAGCCAAGAACTAGGAATTGAAAGGAAGTAAAGTGATTATGAATGATGCCCCGTCAATAACAGTATTACCAACTAGTGGCTAAAGGGGAAAAAGGAAAAACAGAAGAAATAAGTGTCTGCCATAGAGGCAGATTGAGAATGTGGGTAGGAGGGAATGTAATTGGGGAAATTGGGGGCGGAAAATAAACACTGGATAAGGGATGGTGTTAGTACTTTGTATGACCAAAACTCAACAATCAACAACTTTAATAAAAAAAAAAAAAAAAAGATTTTCCACACCTCTAAGGAAACACCAACATGTTCTTGGGGCAGAAAAAAAATTCATTGGGGCCAGAGAGATAGCATGGAGGTAAGGCGTTTGCCTTTCATGCAGGAGGTCATCAGTTCGAATCCCAGTGTCCCATATGGTCCCTCGTGCCTGCCAGGAGCAATTTCTGAGCCTGTAGCCAGGAATAACCCCGGAGCACTGCCGGGTGTGACCCAAAAACCACCACCAAAAAAAAAAAATTCATTAAAAAAGAAAACCTGTTTGCATCTGGGACAATAGTGGAGGAGGTAGGGAGCTTGTCCTAAATGTGGCCAACCTGGGTTCGATCCAGGCAGCCCTTTGATTTCCCCCAAGCTCCACCAGGAGTGATTCCTGAATACAATCAGAAGTAGACCCTAAGCATCATCAGATGTGGCACAAAAACAAAATACCAGAAACAGAAACAAAACAAAACAAAAAAAACACACACACACACAAAAAGAAATAGAAAGAACTACTTGCATGCAGAACACTTATCCCCAAGCACGCAGGTTCTCAAATGACAAGGCCTTTTTCCTTCCTCAAATTCCTATAATGTGCCATGACTTTAATTTCTTTTAACTAAGTATTTAAGGCTTTTCATTGGGGGGGGGGGGTTCAGTGGAAGGTGGAGGCATTATGTTTGATAGGGTTTCTACATAAATGCATAAATTTGAACTTATTTAGTTTTGGGGAGTTAATCTCATCTAAAAAATGGGAGGGCAGTTCTACTTTTGTTTTTAGTTTGAGACTGCTTTTTATTGTTTTTGTTTGTGAGACCGAACCTGGTGATTTTAAGGAGTTACTTTCTGGCTTTGCATTCAGGGATCACTCCTAGTGATGGCTCGGAGATCATCATGGAATTGAACCCAGGTTGGCCACATACAAGGCAAATGCCGTCCCCTCAGTGCTATCGCTAAGGCCCTTGAAACAGCACTGTAGTTATTTTCAGAAGTACAACTTCCTACCCCCATGTGGTTAGTCTCTCCACACAACCCATCGAAGTTCCAATGTGGTGCCACTGCCATGTTCAGACAGGCTACTGTGCACTACTAGGTGTGTACACGTGTGCGCACACGCGCGCGCACACACACGAACTATGTCTGCAAAGCTGTCCTTAATGTCTAGAAAATTTTCATCCAGATACTTAGGATTCAGGTGACTGGTCTCAAAGATAAAAGGTGGGGAAGGTCTCCCCTAACCCTGTCCTTGAAGACTCACAGAAGTAGGGATGCTCCATGGCCTCCTTGGCCGTCAGTCTCTGCTGGTGGTCGTATCGCAGGAGCTTGTCCAGAAGGTCTAGAGCCTCAGGGCTCACGAGGTGTCTGTTTTCACTATGAATAAAGTTTTCCCAGCGTTTTCGAGAATGTCTGTGAAAAGAGAGGGAGCATCAGTATTTGGATTCAAGAATCTGTCTACTGGGGTGAATGTCAATAAAATCTGACTAAGCTTGTCTAATTGTCCAATTCTTTTTTTTTTTAATTTGGTTTTTCGGGCCACATCCGTTTGATGCTCAGGGTTTACTCCTGGCTAAGCACTCAGAAATTACCCCTGGCTTGGGGGGACCATATGGGATGCCGGGGGAATCGAACAGCGGTCCTTCCTTGGCTAGTGCTGGCAAGGCAGACACCTTACCTCTAGCACTACCTCACTGGCTCCTAATTGTCCAATTCTTGCGAGTACACATCTGCCCCATGCACAGTGAGTCACACCACCCCGTAACAAAGCACTGTTATATAATAAAATTAAAGTCTGGACTCAAATTTGTAATCTGGATTACTTTTATTTTTTTGGATTTTCTTTTCTCCCCCCCCCCTTTTTTTTTGGTTTTTGGGCCACACCAATGACACTCGGGTTACTCCTGGCTCTGTGCTCAGAAATTGTTCCTGGCTCAAGGGACCATATGGAATGAAGGGTTCGAACCCAGGTCCATCCTGATTCAGCTGTGTAAAAGGCAAACACTCTACCGATATGCTATTGCTCTGGCCCCTAGATTACTTTTAATGTAATTTTTATATTAAATATACTTGAATGCTTGACATATTTTTTAAAGTGAACTTCAAAAAGATGAAGAGTCCATTAAAGTTTGAAAATTGTCAGCCTGGGGGCCGGAGAGATAGCACAGTGGGAAGGTGTTTGCCTTGCATGCGGAAGGTCGCTGGTTTGAATCCCAGCATCCCAAATGGTCCCCGGGGCCTGCCGGGGGTGATTTCTGAGCATAGAGCCAGGAATAACCCCTGAGCATTGCCAGGTGTGACCCAAAAACCAAAAACCAAAAACCAAAAAAAAAAAAAAAATTTGTCAGCCTGGAATTTATTATTCAATAGTATTGCATTGGACCTAAAATATGCTATCTTACAGAAAACCCACTGTAAAGAAGAAAATATGAGCTATCTTAAAAAACCTGGTGCTGAGACTGGAGAGATACTATAGAGTCCAGGGCCTTCCATGGAGCCAACTTGGGGTTGATCCACTAGGAGTAAGCTCTGCATACCACAGGGTATGGCCCCAAAACTAAAAGAATCACACTGTGATTTGTGATTAAAGTATATATTAAAGCATATATTGGGGGAGGTGGGCAAAAAAACAAAAAAAACAACAACAATAAAAAGTAAGCATATATTGTGCTAGGCTCTTTTTCTTCTGTAACATTTATGATTTTTATCTTCTTTTCTCTTTTGTGGCACTGGGGATTAAACCCAGGGTCTTCCTTATGAAGACAAGTCTACCACCAAGTTACACTCCAAGTCCTTATCTTTCACCATTTAATATCAATGAATGTACTATCTCTAGAAGTGAATAGGAGACATGAAAATCATGTCCAAATAACTTTTTTTGTTTGTTTGTTTGTTTTTGGTTTTTGGGCCTCACCCGGCAGTGCTCAGGGGTTACTCCTGGCTGTCTGCTCAGAAATAGCTCCTGGCAGGCATGGGGACCATATGGGACACTGGGATTTGAACCAACCACCTTTGGTCCTAGATCGGCTGCTTGCAAGGCAAACGCCACTGTGCTATCTCTCCGGGCCCATGTCCAAATAACTTACGAGTTTAAAAATACTCAGAAAAGTGGGAGAAGACAACACAGCGGGTAGGGCATCCTGGTACACTACCTAGATGGTCCCCCAAACTCACTAGTAGTGATCCTGAGGGCAGAGCCAGGAGTTAAGCCCTGAGGACTATTAGGTGTGTCCTTTACCCAAGTGAAAATGACCAGGAATAAAACAATTTTCACTTTTTTTTGTTTTGTTTTTGGGTCACACCCAGCAATGCTCAGGGGTTACTCCTGGCTCTATGCTCAGAAATCGCTCCTGGCAGGCTTGGGGGACCATATGGGATGCCGGGATTCGAACCAATGACCTTCTGCATAAAAGGCAAATGCCTTACCCTTCTCCAGCCCCAAGTTTTCACTTTTGATGACTAGAAAAGAGGAAGAATTCAGGAACAATCGGAAATCTTTCCATTTCAGAAATGGTAAGGTAAAAAGCTTTCTCTTTCTCTTTACTTACTGTCCCAGGATATCGTTGAAGTGTGGATCTAGGTCTATGTGATATTTCTTCAGATAACCATAGAGCTCATCTGTACCCAGAACCTTGGCAATGCGAACAAGCTGAAACACAAAACAAACTGACCAAATCACTGAGCACAGAACTCACGAAAAGTCTGAGAGGACATAGCACTATAGAATGAGAAGATCTTCCTATCTCTTACCTCCAGGGCCAGACACAGCACCTTGCCTGAGTCAGGCAGGCAGCAGACTTAAGAGGTCAAATTGACAGCAATGCAAAAAAAAAAAATTTTTTTTTTGGGTTTTTGGGCTACACCTGGTGGTGCTTAGGGGTTACTCCTGGCTGTCTGCTCAGAAATAGCTCCTGGCAGGCACGGGGGTCCATATGAGACACTGGGATTCGAATCAACCACCTTAGGTCCTGGATCGGCTGCTTGCAAGGCAAACGCTGCTGTGCTATCTCTCAGGGCCCTATGCAAATTTAAGAAGGCAACCTGACCAGGGTGCTAGTGCTTCAAGCAGCTGACATGAGAACCTCACAACTGCATGAATAGGAACTCATTTTATTAGGTAAAGATGTCCAAAATTGGGAAGAGCTGGTAATAACATTTGTGAAATCCTTCACTTTGAAGAGAAATTTCAAAGTGAAGACTAATGGACTCAGTGATAGGACACCTAAAAAGGGGGGGGGGGGGCTATTTTCTTAGTATCTGTCTCCAAATGAACTAGAGGTAGATGGTCTGATGGGTTCACTCACCTGATCATAGTTGTCCTGACCATGGAAGAAGGGCTCCTTCCGAAAGATCATGCTCGCTAACATACAGCCCAGACTCCACATGTCCAAGCTATAATCATACATCTGGGGAGAGAAGAGGACAGCAGCGTCAGAGGCAGCACACACTATTCTGATCCGAGGTTCTTCTCTTCAGTTGACCCCTGCAAGCATTTTGGGGCTGGAATATGGTTCTGGGTTTTTCATGCATCTAAAAGGACTTACTAAACCCGAAAACAGAAAAAGCCCTGAAGAGAGAATATAATACAAAGAGCCAAAAAGGCCATGGCCAGCAGTTCCACCTGGTAGTCCACAAGGAGCTCTGGTCCCTTGAAGTATCTTGAGGCGACACGGACATTGTACTCCTGAGCAGGGTGGTAGAATTCAGCCAGACCCCAATCTATCAGTCGCAACTGCAGCAGGACAGAAGAGATGAAAAAGAAGTGTTTCCCTTGCCCAAGTATTTAAAAAAATTACCTTCAGTGTATCTATGTAAATACAGATGTATTTTTAACTGAGGCCAACACTGTAGATGCATGTGTCTTAAAGGCCACTTTAGATTACAATTTCTGGCTACTGAAGAAGTTTGTAGGTGCCACTGGCTAAATATAAATATATATATATATATATACACACTTTCAGCAAGTACATGTCAGAGCAAAGCACTTGGAATCTCCTTTCTGCTCCTTATCTTTAAATTATACTCATTTATCATCTTTTCTAGATCAAAAGAACTTAAAACTTTTGTCCTGATTCCGTACCACTTTCATGTGTAACCCATTGCCCCATCAATATTAGCTTTCATTCTAAGCTCTAGGCATAACTGAATACATGCCTGGAGACATATATATCCATTTCAGGATTAAACATGGCTCTAGTTTTTCATTTATCCAATACCAGTTGATTTATTTACTTTTTGTTTTGTTTTGGGGTCACACCGGGCAGTGCTCAGGGGTTACTCCTGGCTCTATGCTCAGAAATCGCTCCTGGCAGGCTCAGGGGTCCACATGGGATGCCGGAATTTGAACCACCGTCCTTCTGCATCAAGGTAAATGCCCTACCTCCATGCTATCTCTCCAGTCCGATTTATTTACTCTTAATCAGAGACAGGATGGAAAGTCAAAAATAGGAGGAGCCCACTTAACAGTTTTTTGGGCCATACCAGCAGTGCTGGGAATTGTTCCCTGGTGGTGCTCAGGGATAAAATGTCAGAGACAGAACCTGGACCTCCTATAACAAGCCCTTTAAGCTACCTCCCTGGCCCTCCCAGATTGGTCTGGGAGTCACTAAGAAAAGAAGTAGAGGGCCGGAGTATTAGCACAGCAATAGGGCCTTGCACTCAGCCAACCTGCAATAGACCCAGGTTCGATCCCTGGCATCCCATATGGTCCCCCGAACCTGCCAGGAGCAATATCTTAGCGCAGAACCATCCCTGAGTGCCCCCATGTGTGGCCCTCAAAACCAAAAAAAAAAAAAAAAAAAAAAAAAAGGAAAGAAATAGAGACCATCAGCTGTAGATCCTAGAGGTCTCCCAGGAAACAAACCATGACACAGCTCACTGTCTACTATTAGGGCCCATTGTCTACTTTCCTTGCATCCTGTGTTTATAGCATAGAAACCACACTGGGAATGGGAGACAGAATCAACCATAATCTGTCTACCAGAGAAAGAACAGTTCCTGTCTCCAGAGCCCACCAAGGCAGGGCCAGCATTGTGGCAGGTAGGTAGGAGGCTTTCCAGGTACCTTTTTCTGTTGGTGGTCAATCATGACATTGTGAGGCTTCACGTCTCTGTGCATGATTCCCTTGCTGTGGCAGTAGTCCAGAGCCTATTACAGAAGAAAGCAGAGAGAAAACATAAGCAAACCCTCTATCATCCTTCAGTGTGTGAGCAGATTCTCAGCAGCTCTTTGTGACAGGCTATCTCAACAGGTCTTCAAGGAAGGAGAAAGACAAGCCCAGGAGGCATCCTTTGCTATGTGGACTTTGGGGAAAAGGCAGCAGATGATGTAGATGTTGTTTCTTCAAGTACTGGGGATGGGATATGTGCGTGTGATACTGTTTTGGCACTCCACTCCTACTTGTAGCAGGTAACCATTTAGCTAGCCCCTCAAACGAAGATTACTAGGGATTAAACCAGAGCCACACGCATCCAAGGCATGAACCCTACATGCCTGGCCCCTGAAGCTAAGATTTTAAGCCTGTAAATCAAAGGCTGGTTTGTTTGGTAAGATTAACGAGCTGTGCAAAACCATGAACACGATTCGGCTTTAAAATGTTTCCATTATTCCAAGAATTTCCCTTAAGCTCCCCTTGGTCAATACCCACGTCCTGCTGATCCCATCTCCCTGCCCCCTTCACTTGCCACACTTCTGTGCTGTTACTTCAACTTTGACTTTTCTGAGCATTCATAACTGAACAATATACACAGAGTATGTGATCCTCTCTTCTTTTGCTTGACCTAAGGTTTCTGATAGTCAGTTCTGATGTGTCTAAAGTGTGATCACATCAAAATTCTTCTCACATGCAACTTACTGGCCACCTTTACCATCTTTGCACAAAGATAGATTCAAATCTTAGATTAGGGTTTCTCAGCCACATAACCTCAACCTGATGGTGTTGGACCAATCACTCTGGCATGAAAAGTTGCCCCGTGCAACAAGGACGGCTAGCAGAATCCCTGGTCTTTACCACAGCAGCAATTCTGCCAACCACAGACAGTTCTCCATTTTGCTTAATGTCCAAAGGGACATTAAGAACTCAGCTGTAGAACCATTGGCACAAACAAGCCAAGACACCAGATTAAGGCATCTTCATAGCTGAGGGAAAATAGATACCAGAAACTGATTCCTTGAGAATTTTCCCCAAACATAAGATCAGTGAATGGTTGGGGAAGGAGTGCAAGGGTCAGTGATGGGTCAAACATGGTGCTCAGGTCTTGCCTGCATGCAAAGGAGGGGCACAGACTTTGGAGAAGAGCTATGTCAGACTGCTATGAGGCATCCATCTGAAGGAAAATTACAGATAAAATGAGAAGTGAAAAGAGAATATTCAGAGGGATAGATGCTGTACTGGGAAGCATTCATAAAGTTCTGTACTAGTCCAATTAACAGCACTTCCTAAACTGACAAAAATTTTGCTTTCTCAGTATGGTAGCAACTAATCTCATGAAGTCAGAGAATTTAAAACGGGGCTCGTGTGACCAAGGACCAACATTTAAAACTTTTCTTAACCAGCTGTGGGTAGTAGGTACTATACCATGTTAATTGGGAGGGGATTGTGTTTATATGAACCACACACTCAAATCTTTTCACTTCATTTGTGTAAGCCCTACTTCAATTTGTTTTGCAACAAGATTCCAAAGTGGCTTTGTGGTATGTCTCATAAAACCAGGGATCCTGGGCAGAAAAAACCCTGAATCTGAACTAGGGGGTGATTCTTGAGAAGAGCCTCGCTCAGTTGATTAACTGAGCAACCCTTGTGTACCCCCAGTTTCTCTTGCATGTTCAAGCTAATTATTTTCATGTGCCCATTTATCTTCCTTCCACAAAGAGAAGACTTATTAGCAAGTCTTAGTGTTGCAATTACTTTGCCCAGTTTTTGCTCAAAGGCAGAAACAAGACTGGGATATAAACTGGGAATATAGCCTGGCAATAAAATGCAGTGTTGGAATAGTCCTACCAGGTCTGTAATCAGACTCTCTATGGAGTTACTGACAAGCTTTTACATTCTTTGGGAAATTATTTCCATTTTAACCTTTCTGATCATTAGGCACAAAAGACTTGTTCAAATTTCATCTGGCATTCTATGCCACATTAGCAGAAAAGCACAGGGACTGCCTAGTAGCTTAATCCAGAAGGATATAAGGACATCAGTACCAAAAGCATCAGATAGTCTCAGTGAAGAGTCTAAGAGGCCTCCAACGCAGGGAAGGTTCTGGGCCCAACTACAAACTTTTATTAGCACAATAACCAAAGACTCTTTAGTGTGTGAGTCAAATCGCACAAAATGTCAATACTATTATTTAAAAATAAAAAACCAAACAAGCCCTCCAAAACTCGACAGATTTAAGATTTGGCCTGCAGAGATTGTGGGTGAGGATCTGAGACTCTTGGGCTGTGTGCCCAGGGCTGGGACTAGTCTGTTCATTCTCAGACATGTGGCACTTTAAACCCCTTGCCCACCAAGGCCTTTGGCTCTACCTTCATTCAGAAAGGTCATGGAGAAGGGGGCAGAATGCAGCTTTTACTTTTTTATATTGTGGATATTAGTTATTTATTTTGGTGCTTTGGGCCACACTCCGCAGTTTTCGGGGTTATTCCTGGCTCTACACTCAGGAACTATTCCTGGAAAGCTTGGGAGACCATCTGAGATGTCAGGGTTGCATGCTAGGCAAGCACCTTACCCACTGTGCTATATTTGCTCTAGCCCCTGACTAATACTGACAGAAAGAAGACTCAAGGAGTATGAGGGTGAACCTGAAGTCTATTTTGTACTTCTCCAATGACAAGAAAGTTGTAAAAGTACAAAGAAAACACATTCGGGGCTGGGAAGGTGGTGCTAGAGGTAAGGTGTCTGCCTTGCAAGCACTAGCGTAGGACGGACCGAGGTTAGGTCCCTCAGCGTCCCATATGGTCCCCCCAAGCAAGGGGCGATTTCTGAGCGAATAGCCAGGAGCGTCAAATGGGTGTGCGAAAAAACCAAAAAACCAAAAAAAAAAAAAAAAAAAAAAAAAAAAAAAAACACATTCAATCCAAATCCCCATTCCAAAAGTTTAGCCTTGAACTTGCTATCTAGTTAAGCAACCTTTCACTGTCCCTTCAAGTCCCACCTTGGCAATTTCCTTCAACAATGGCAATACATTAGTCACCTCTATACTCTTCCACAACTTCGTTTTTTTTAACTCAATGCTTGGGACCAAACCAAATCAAACCAAATGTGCAAGGCAAGCACTCTACTGGGTCTGTGGTGCAAACTCTTCGGGTCCTCTTTCAGAGTTTCTTAAATCAAAATTTGCACCCTTCCAAAACTTTATGCAGTATTATATTCTTATGAAGAATGTTTTTGGGGAAGAGGGCAGGCCAAAGCTTTTATTACCTTCAATGATCTAGAAGCCTAAATAAATATCAGAAACCACAGATTCCTCCCATTTTAAAAATCTTTTTAGACTCAAGACTTTATCTAGACAAAATAAAAAGACAAGTCAGCTATGTGGTTGTCTCCAAGAAGAGGGACATTAGAGGATGGTCACAAATGTCCAGGGCAGGTCTGTCTGTCATGTGACTGCTGAGCTCTGTCCAGCAAAAGGTGCAACCTACTTCTTACCTGTGGAATCTAGGCCTGGCCACAATTTGTTTTGGCTAATAGGACATTGCAGACATGACATAAGCTGAGACTTAACACTTCCACACCAAGGCTTACCCCTCTCTTATGGCCATGAACTGACTCCACCAGGGAACCATGACATGATCACCTTCTTGGAAGATGCAACTTCAACTAATACAGCTGAATCTCAGATATGCACTTAAGGGTGCCCTGGACAATCTATCTAGGGAGGCTGAACCAAAAAGTCAAAAGACTTTCCCAGGTAGGCCACGGAACAATACAAAGTAATAAACCCCTTTAAAAAAATAACTAAGCTTGGGCCAGAGAGATAGCACAGCAATAGGACATTTGCCTTGCATGGAGCTGATCCTGGACGGGCCTGGGTTTGATTCCCAGCATCCCATATGGTCCCCTGAGCCTGCCAGGAGTAACCGGAGTGCCACCAGGTATGGACCAAAAACACAAAAAATAATAATTAAGTTCAATGTCATCTATTATAAAGTGAAAACTATAGGAGGTACTGGATTACCAGAAAGAAAATCTGAGGGCCAAAAAGAATTAGATGGGAGGCTCTAATGTCACATCTACCATCCCAGGTACCCTGGAAAAGGCCAGCTTTCCCACTGGGAAGTTTCTATGCAAAGATCCCAGGACAGAGGCCTTATTTATTATCAGTAAAAACAAACAAACAAAAACCTCACTTAATTCTTTTGGAAATCAAGACAAATTATGCCTGAGTTCTTTTTGGGGTCATATCAAACATAAATAAAAAAAAAAATCCACCGTTTATGAATGTCACTTACTTTAAGTAGTTCATACATATAAAACCGGATATCAAAGTCTGTCAGGATCTGGTAAAGTTGCTGAAACAGATTTCAGAAAATAAAGTTAGTCTCACTCCATATTGTCTTCCCAAATGTTGGGAGTTATTCGCTATAAACTCAGTCACTCAAAACCCCAGGATTTTTTATTTCTCTATCTAAGACAGGATGAGTGCAAAATATCTGAGTCTTTAAAAGAAAACAGAATTCCAAGAAAGGGTTGGTTTTAAACCAAACTGGATTTTTCAGGTGCTTTCTCTTTTCCACTAATTTTGAAAATTGGGCAGCAGAGGGGAGAAAGGAATTGAACCACACCCAGAGATGCACAAGGTGTTACTCCTGGCTCTACACACAGGAATTACTCCTGGAGATGCTTCGTAGACCATAAGGAGTAACTGGGATCGAACTCTGGGTCTCACACATGCGATCCCTCCCTACTCACAATTTAGACATTTTATTTTGAGGATTTGGGGACCACACGAGCAGTGCTCTGGGACTATTCCTGTCTCTGCTCAATATGTAGTGTCAGGGATTGAACAGGATTCTGCAGTATGCCAGGTTAGGTACTATGTCTAGGTACTATGTCTCTCACCCACAACTAGACCTTTTAATACCTTGCTCCATATTTTAATATCCACAATTACTATGAAGCTGACATCCAAACAACTGGTCCTCACAGCTTTACTGTGCTGCAAACAACCTAACCCACTGTACAAGGCACCCCCACAGCATATGATAGACACATGGCTGCAAGCACGACAGGAAGAAAAAATATCACTGGTCTATGTGGCCTGACATGGTGGCAAAACAAAAACAAAAACAAAAACAAAAACAAATCATGAAAGAAACACAAGGAGACAAATATGATAGAGATGGTGTGAGACTCAAAAATCTAAACTTAGGGGCCGGGAAGGTGGTGCTAGAGGTAAGGTGTCTGCCTTACAAGCGCTAGCCAAGGAACGGACCTCGGTTCGATCCCCCGGCGTCCCATATGGTCCCCCCAAGCCAGGGGCGATTTCTGAGCGCATAGCCAGGAGTAACCCCTGAGCGTCAAACGGGTGTGGCCCAAAAACAAACAAACAAACAAACAAAAAAATCTAAACGTGGCCAAAGCGATAGCACAGTGGGTAGGGCATTTGCCTTGCACAATGGGTTTGATCCCTGGCATCACATATTTTTCCTTTTCTTTTTTTTCTTTTTTTTTGGTATTTTTGGGACACACCAGGTGACACTCAGGGGTTACTCCTGGCAATGCTATATTCAGAAATCGCTCCTGGGTTGGGGGACCATACAGGATGCTGGGGATGGAACCTTGGTTCAGCCTAGGCTAGCGTGCGTACAAGGCAGATGCCTTGTACATCTTTGTGACACCACTTCGGCTTCTGGCATCACTTTTTTTTTTTTTGGTTTTTGGGCCACACCTGGTGGTGCTCAGGGGTTACTCCTGGCTGTCTGCTCAGAAATAGCTCCTGGCAGGCTGGGGGGACCATATGGGATGTTGGGATTCGAACCAACCACCTTAGGTCCTGGATCAGCTGCTTGCAAGGCAAACGCCACTGTGCTATCTCTCCGGCCCTGGCATCACATATTTCTAAGAGGCAGAAGAGCACTTACATATCCACATCCTTTAAAATCTTCATAAAAAAATTATTTTTATTTTTATTTTTCAGTTTTGGGGCCACACCTGGCGGGTGCTCAGGGCTTACTCCTGGCTCTGCACTTCTGGCTATACTCAGGAGTCCATAGGAGATACTGAGAATTGAATCCGGTTGGGCGATTGCAAGGCTACTACTGTGCTATCTGCTGTGCTTTCATTCTGGTCCCCTATAATATTTTCTTGAATTTTTTTCTTCTCCAAATCTGTGAAAAGCTTTCCAATCATAGCATGAGTTGCCAATAAGAAGGCCGATTTGCGCCTGTGTGAATCTTGTGTACTTTTAGAAAAGAAATAGAAAATACCCTTGGACTAGAGCATAGCATATTGAGATATGCTAAGCAACAACAATGCGTTTAAGTGAGAGGGTGAGGAAAGGGGGGGGGCGGAGAATGAAGGGAGAAAGGGGAAAGTAAGAGAGAACATACATGCACATGGGCCATAGCCAGCAGTGCTCAGGGAAATCATATGTGGTGCCAGGGATGGAACCTGGGTTGGCAATGTGCAAGGTGCCCTACCCAATCCTAACATTTTTTTGGGGGGCTGGTCACACTCAGATATGCTTAGGGCTTACTCCTGACTGTACCAGGAATCACTCCTGGTGGGAATCAAATGTGGGCCAGCTGGGTGCAAAACAAGTACTTACTGTACTAACACCAGTTTTTCAAAAAACTAAAACCAGTTATGTCAAGTTTAGTATTTAGGCTTTGGGTATTACAAAGTTCAAACTGGCAGATTCTCCTTCAGCTGCATTTTTCAGGAGCTCTGGGTAAAAGACCTAACCTCTGATAGTCAATCTCCTGGGCCCAGAGTCCACAATCAACAGTGTCCACAATCCAGCTCTGTCCCCACTGCAGCCACCTGGCAGCGCCAACATGACCCAACAAGCCTGGGTTTGCCATCTCTGTTGTTCCCTCCACCAGTCTCTTCTATGAACCCCCATGCTGGGGGACCACAGGGCAGCCACAGTGTCTGAGTTCACAGCCCTCATTCACTCTTTCTCCCTCTACTGTGTATGTCCTATGTCAGTAGTGCCCAGAACTGAGTTGGGTGAAACTGGCGAGGGAGGAGTCACCAACTGAGAGGCTCAAGATCTCTCAACTTTCCAGCCTCCAAAACATCCACAGGGGGGCCAGAGCGATAGCATAGCAGTAGGGCCGTGCATGCAGCCAACCCAAGATGGACTTGGGTTCGATCCCCGGCATCTCATATGCCCCCTCTCCCTCAGCCTGCCAGGAGCGATTTCTGAGTGCAGAGCCAGGAGTAGCCTGAGTACTGGCCAGGTGTGGCTCAAAAACAAACAAAAAACCAAACCCACAAAACATCCACAGGATGTTTGTAACATCAAGAGACTTAAAATCTATAGCCTGTCTGACCCCCAGACTGCTCCTCTGCCAGAAGACCCAGAGGTTCCCATACCCTCAGGAGAAAGAGCATACAAGTGATACAGAAAATGACAAAGGCACTAAGACTCTATAGTTATGTTTGAGTATTAACAATGATCCAGGCTAAAACCAAGAAAGCAAAAAAATCAAGTAACAAATGAAGCAATCAAGGAAGCAGAAACCAAACTAAACAGCTCAAAGTTACTATACAAAGCACCTGAAAATGAAACTTTTTTCTTTTTCTTTTTTTGTTGTTTCACCTGTGGCCCAGAACAATAAATTAGTTTTATTCCCCCAACTAAGGAAATTCAAGTCGCATAAACTCTTCTTCAGTACATCAAACTCCCACAGCTCTAACAAGACCATAAAATGCCAGCTGGTCCCACCTACTTCTGCTTTGATTTAGAAATTCTCTACCTACCATTTTTTCAAGATGGAGGGAGCCTACCTGAGACGTTCTAGAAAACTTTAAAATGTCTAAAAGATGTATTTCAAATGTTTTTCCATTAATACTCTTTCAAAGGCACAGAAAACTGAGAAGCATCTTTCAATAGAAACTTGAGATATTTAAGTTTATTTTCTGGTTGTTTCCGTTTGTTTTTAAGTGTTTTTCTTCTGTTCTAATTATTAACATCTCTCTCTTTACCCCCCATTTTATTTATTTTTGGGGTCCCATGTGGACAGTATTCAGGGATCACTTCTGGTGATGCTGGGGCACTATATGTAGTATTGGAGATAGAACTGGATTAGCAAGCAAGACCCTTTACTTGCTATCTGTCTATCACTCTGGCCCATATCATCTATTTTTAGAGCTGCTTTGTTCTACATGAAGTATAACTGATGAGTTCAAGGAGAAATTGACCAATCACTGGCCAATCAATTGGCTTGTCATTTTATGGTCTCTCTACCATTAAATGAAATATGGGTCCATTTCACAAAAGAGTTGAACTAAATTATCAAGTTTGATACCAAAAAATCACCATGTGCTGAAGCCTGAGAGCAACTACCACCAAGTTCCAGTTAATCAACTTCAGAGAGATGTGTTTTCTGGATATGGTGCAATTAAACTAAAGCTCAACACAAAGAATATTTTCTTCAGAAGGTCAGTGGTTTGAATCCCGGCATCCCATATGGTGCCCTGAGACTGCCAAGAGCGATTTCTGAGCATAGAGCCAGGAGCACTGCCTGGTGTGACCCAAAAACCAAAATAAATAAAGAAATAAAAGTAAAATAAAATAAAACAAACAAGTAAGTGAAGGTCCAGGACATGACTCAGTGGTATAGCACTCACCTTGCATGTGAGGCCTTAGGTTTAATATGGGTGGGTAAAGGGAGGCAGAGACAACATGAAAAACAAGTGGGGGTAGATTCCTATATTCACAAACAGACTGCTATCAAGGGCAGATCTGGACAATAATGCTGGCACGGTTTTGACTGTGGCCTCTGCAATACTCATCTATGGCAATATGTAACTTTACTATCTAAGTTTCCCATATCTCATATGTATTGGTAGGACTGTGGCTCAGTGGCAACCTCCTTTGTCTCAGTGCCGGCATATTTAGGGTCAAGTATGAAGTATCATATCAGCAACTGACTGAGCAGGAAGAGAAAACCAGGGCTAAGGAGCCGAGTAAGAAAAAGACAGCAGAACATTAAATCAGCAAACCTACATGAACAGCAAAGTGCAGTGCTGTGTGCCTCCTTCCAGCAGATTTCAAAATACAAAGTTTGGGAAGAAAAACTTAAATCTACAAGTCTGGAATTTGGGTTTCTACTTGGAAACACGTCTAGAAGTGAGTTCTAGATGTGGTCAAAGAGGCCATGGTTATAGAGACTAAAGCACACTGGTCAAGAAAGACAGAAGCAGGATCTTTCTCCAGTTTCTAAGAATGAGGATTGGGTGTTCACTGGTTTGTGTGGCATATACCTTCCATAGACCCTGTTTTACATTAAAAAAAAAAAATCAAATAAACTGACAAACTCAAAAAGTATTTAAGACAGAAGCAGAAACAGAAACAGAAAAAAATGCCATCTGGGGCCAGAGCATCTGGGGCACAGTGGGGAGGGCATCTTCCTTGCAGGTGGCCAACCGGATTTGATCCCTCGTATCCCATATGGTCCCTCAAGCACTGCCAGGAATGATCCCTGAGTGTCAAGTCAGCACTAATCCCTGAGCATTGCTGGGTATGACCCCAAATCAAAAAAGAAGAAAGAGAAATTATAGACACACCTCAAAGATTAGTCTATTAATATTTTCATGCCAAATAAAATAAAAAGTAGATCATTTAAAAATATCAAAAGATAGAAAGCCATGAAAGCATTTCATCTATGTTTCAAAAAGGCTGTGCAGAGAGTAGAGATTATTAAGGCACTTACATTGTATGGGGCCAACCCTGGTTTGATACATGGCACATCAGATAGTCTGCCAAGCAGTGCCAGGAGTGAGCCCTGAGGAGAGCCAGCAATAAAGTCCTGAGCACTGCCCAATTTGGTCTCAAGACCCCTTCTCCCATGCTCGTTCGGCAGCACATATACTAAAATTGGAACAATACAGAGATTAGCATAGCCCCTGCGCAAGGATGACATGCAAATTTGTGAAGCGTTCCATATTAAAAAAAAAGATAAAAAAAGAAAAAGACCCCTTTTCCCTTTACCCAAAAGAAAGGAAATGCAGTCCAAAGGACTCATCGCAAGGTACTGACCTGTCTGCTAATCCCTAATTTATACTAAATTACAGATAATGCAGTGGAAAAGTTATCCAAAATATTTCATATGGTATGGCTCCACAATAAAAGATAATTAAAGTTCAAAGTTAATTATCACGTGTTCAAAATTAATCACCAATTGCATCAATTAAAAAAATACTGATGGGGCCAGAGTGACAGCACAGTGGTAGGGCATTTGCTTTGCATGCTGCTAACCTGGGACAGACCTGGGTTTGATACCCGGCACCCCTGAGCCTGCCAAGAGTGATTTCTGAGGACAGAGCCAGGAGTGACCACTGAGCACTGTGGGGTATGACCCAAAACCCAAAACGAAACAAAACAAAACAAAAAATACTGAGACAAACTCAGGGACAGTTTAAAAAGCAGTTAGGTCACTAGGACAGTAAAGCAATTGATTTCTTGGTTTATGGTCTACCACACTATCTGGGGAAAAATATCTTCTTCCACTACTTGCTCTTCCAAAATGTCATCTGCTCCCTGTTATTTAACCATCTTTTAAGAGTTGGCATGGTATGAACATTCAAAGGAGATCTCCAGTTAAACGTGGCAGATAAAACACATTTTACCAGTGAGCTTTCGGAAGCTCCTCTGAAGTATCAGTCAAAGGAGCATCAAAGTGGAGTGGGATTAATTTGTAAGAACTAAGAGAATGGAAGAGACAACATTTTGAAGTTAGAAACCACATGCCCAACTGACTTAACAGAACAAAACAGTTGGAAATTCTGCTCAGGGAGAATGGGGGTCTAGGCAAATAGTTTCAAACTGAACACCAAAAGAATGGGTCAGGGACAGTCACCCAGTTTTTTCTGGGATGGGGAAAAGACTAAGCCAGAAGTGGAAGAATGAGAATGAAACATACTGGAAATGAGGTCAGGCAGGTCAGGTGCCTCAGGGAGCACCTTCATGTTGAGACCGGCCAGGCTGGTCTCCCCTCAGAGAAGCTGACCATCAGTTCCTGAGAGTAACTCAAACCAGGCCAGTTCACAGGCCAGGGGACACAGTGTAGGTCTTGCATGTACAGGGCTCTGGGCTCAATCCTTAGCACACGGCCTTCTGTATATCACCAACCAAATGTGATCCCCACAACAAAAACAAAACTACAATACAAGTAAGTCTAGAAACATTTCAGACAATAGCAGTGACAAAACTATAGGCGCAAAAAATATTTGAAAGAAACAGAGAAGGCATGAAGAAGACAACAATGACCGAAACTCCCACATATTCTCAGTGAGAAAATAGAGAAGATATTACATAAAATGTAAAGGGACAGGATGCTATTTTTGTAAGTCCAGGGAACAAAATATAGCTCTAAGATATAAAGTCTAACATTAGAATCAAGTTCTAGAAAGTGAGAACAAAAAAGAAACGAAAGAAAATCAGAGAATATTAAAAATATTTTTTCCCAAACATAAAACCTGGTTTCTAGATCAAAAAAGACCAGCCTGTATCCAGAAAAAAAGGATGAAAGAAACCTATATAAAAGACACATCCTGGTGAAATTTCAGAAGAATGACAAAAGAAAATCCTAAAAGCTTTTAGAGAGGAAAAAAAAAAAAAAACAAAAAAACCAAAAAACAAAGCCTAGAGCATACTGAGAGGAAACAGGAATGACTTCAAGTGAAAAATAGCTTCAAAATTCTGGGAAACCTAACTGTAACACAGAAATCAACAAGAATAAAAAAAAGAAATCAACAAAGAGATTTTCATACTGCTAGTCTCAAAACACAACCATTTCCAACAATCTTGTCAATGGGTACAGTAGAGACTATATGGCATCATAACATATCCTTTGCATATTTAGTCCTGAGAAGAGATCTCTAGGGAATTAAAAATTCCAGCTTGTCACCAAGTTGTTAAAATCAACAGAGCAGCACATTGTCAATTTAAGAAACACAAAATACTGTAGTAAAAATTTACATGTATGGCTAAAAGGAAGCACAGGCATTTAAAACAAGAACTTCACTATGAAACTCCTTGACAATAAGCTTTCACACTTCTGCCATTGGAAAACTAATGATTTTCTTAAAGTCTATTTTCCACTCACGATCTCATGGCTAACTTTATGGTAAATGTGTGATCAACATGATCCTCTCCAGCTAAGCACTGCCATGTTCGTTAATAAAAAGCATTCACACTTTTTATTTATTTACATATTTGGGGGATTTGGGGCCATACCCGCAAGTGCTCAGGGAATCATATGGGATCCCAGAGATTGAACCTGGGTCCCGGTTGGCCATGTGCAAGATAAATGTCCTACTGCTATACTATCGCTCCAGCCCCCATTTATACTTTTTATATAGGATTCATCTGAAAGGAGTCAATAGGCAAAATTAATAGAAATTCCTAAGAAAACTGGTCACTATCGGGAAAACTGTACGACACATAAAAGCTACATCTTATTTTGTAAGTCATAATATTCTCATGCCTTTTTCTCCACATTATTATGATCTTTTTTTTTTTTTTTTTGGCAGTACTAGGGACCAAAGCTAAGGCCTCACCCAAGGAAGACTATACTAAGCTACCTCCCCAGTCCCTAATTAACCTTATTTCAGGGTGATTAAGAACATTTAAACACAGGATGAAGTTATTTTATTTTCTGCCTAAATCATCATTCCGGACAGCAGCTTTAAATGATGACTTACTTCTGTCCCTGATTTGCACCATAACAAAACATTGAGCTTGTTATTCAATGACACTTATCATCACCCAAAAGTTGTCTAAATGCTTCTGAAAACAAACCACCACTATTTAGTTTTCAAATTTTATGTAACATGTCCAATATGTCTGGCACCCCAAAATCTTACCAGAAATGAAGGTTGTAGTGTTAGAACACAATAGCAACACATTCATTTAAAAAAGAGCTGAAAAAACAAAGTTTTAGAAGAAACTTCAATCTAAGTTAGTAAGTTATAATATGATCATAATAGATCTAAAAAAACCACGATTAATCCAGGATAGGACTTTACTGAAAAGTACAACAATTCCTAATGTTCTTCTACAACCCCACAACCTGAATCCTGTTTTACCATTTCCTATCAACAACCTAAGATACCTACAGAAGTCATTATTAGTATCTACTGAAAGTATGTTGTCTTAAAAAGCAATGGACCAGATGACTAGCAGCTCAGCAGCAATTCCCAGAGAGAAGCAAGGCAAAGGGTGATGAGTATTTCACCAAACCTAAGAACTCCAAATGCTTTCTGCATCTTGTTTTTTTTTTTTTTTTTTTTGGTTTTTGGGCCACACCCAGTAACACTCAGGGGTTACTCCTGGCTATGTGCTCAGAAGTTGCTCCTGGCTCGGGGGACCATATGGGACACCGGGGGATCGAACCGCGGTCCGTCCAAGGCTAGCGAAGGCAAGGCAGGCACCTTACCTTTAGCGCCACCGCCCGGCCCCTGCATCTTGTTTTCATGCCAGAAGTGACCAAATTGGTCATTTACTACAATTACCAATGGTTCTCCAAGTCTACTACTGTTCTAGTACATCAGTGATGGCACTGTTACCACCCATCCTCAACCACCCCAGAACAGAGACAGAAAACATATATACGTACCTTAAAATCTGTATTATTGATATATTCAAATACCAAAGCTGGTGTCTTTGACTGCAAGAGAGAATATTAGTGTTGTTTTTATTTCAGTATTTAAGCGGTAAATGGAATACATTAATGCAGCACTGTTTCATCTCACCCACAAAGCCCATTTCAATGAGGGAGATTCACTTATCACAGAGTTGCCTACATAGAGTATCTTTTTATAAAATTTTATGTCTGAAATCTGCTTCAAAATAGCTGGGGAGGATGGGTGGTGAGGAAGTAAGTGGGTTCAGATGAAACAAAAGTTGGCAATGAGTTGATTAACTGCCAGAGTCGAGTGTCATGTACCAGGGAAGTTAAGTTCATTATGTGATTACTTATTTTTGAAAATGGCTGAAATTTTTCGTAACAAAGTTGATGACCAGAGATAGAGCACCAAGGGCTGAGTGCATGCTTGCATTTAGGAGACCCGGCTGGATCCCCAGCCCTGCAGTCCCCTAAGCAGTCAGGAAGGAGGACTACCAGGTGTAGGTCAAAAGTAAAGAAGAAAATTTTGAGAGAGGAGAGAGAGAGAGAGAGAGAGAGAGAGAGAGAGAGAGAGAGAGAGAGAGAGAGAGAGAGAGAGAGAGAGAGAGAAGAGAGACAATGAGAGAGAGTGAGTGAGTGTGTGTGTGTGTGTGTGTCTAATTAAAATTAAAAAAGAAGGGGAGGCCAGAGAGATAGTATAGTAGGTAGGGTGCTTGCCTTGCATACAGCCAACCTGGGTTCAATGTCTGGCACCACATATAGTCCCTGAGCCTTGAGAGAAGTGCTTCTTGAGCACAGAGCCAAGAGTTAAATAAGCCCTGAATTCCAACAGGCATAACCCCAAAACAAAAACCAAAAAAGTGTATGTGTGGGAGGAATTTTTGAACAAATTGTCAGTTGGTCTGGCCCACTAATGACAAACAGGGTGATACATTTCCACTTAGTTTAGCATCCAGAATACTAGAATTATCTTAAAACCTGGAAAGCACAGACTTTTCATAACTAAAAGGAAGGTATCTAGGGGCTGGAGTCATACCACAGCTGAGTTTGATTCTCTTGCACATGACTAATTGGAGTTTGATTCTCAGCATCCCATATACTCCCGAGCTGCTAGGAAGTTAGTGCAGAGCCAGGAGTAAGCCCCAAGCACTGCCGGGTGTGGGTCAAAAAAAACAAAAACAAAAAACAAAAAAAGTATCTATAATTATCAAAAATTTATTAAGTTAGCTACACATTACTCTCACCTTATAATGTACATGTTTTCCCTCCCTCCAAATTACATATAATCAACAACTTTAAAAGCACTGTAACACAATGACTACAATATATCTGTATTTCCAGATTTTTCAAAGTACAAAAATGCTAAAAAGAAGAGTCTTAAAGAGCAATAGAAAAGAAAAAAACATCATCTTGGAAACCTATATGGCGGATATCTGGTTCAAGGGAAGTGGGTGAAAGTTCTCCACAAAATGGGCCGTAGTGAAGGCACATGGGCCCCTGCCAAGGCAAGCAGCACTCAGCTCTAGCCCAAAGTTAAAGTATCAACTCTCTCCTGGTAGGCAACAAGCTGGTTCCCCTACAATTTAGGGGAGATGGGGGATCCTGCTGGTTTACTTGCCTGGCACGGTGTAAAACAAGTAACACGTTAAGTAGGAAGTGAATTATGTGGCTATTAAGACAGGTTATCACTGAACTTCTAGGGCCAGTCACTTAAAAGATACTCAGAAGTCATTTTTTGTTTTTTTTTGGTTTTTGGGCCACACCCAGTAACGCTCAGGGGTTACTCCTGGCTATGTGCTCAGAAGTTGCTCCTGGCTTGGAGGACCATATGGGACGCCGGGGGGGGATCGAACTGTGGTCTGTCCAAGGCTAGCGCAGGCAAGGCGGGCACCTTACCTCTTGCGCCACCGCCCGGCCCCTCAGAAGTCATTTTTAAAGCCAATTCAATAGAACAGAGGAAACTATCATCCGGTTCAATTTTTTCAGCATTCCAAAAGAAAAATTTCCTTATTCAGCTCAATAACATTTTATATAATCTTGGGCAAATCATCTCACCTCTTGACTTCAGTATTCCTGTGTGGTCAATGTGATAATATGGAACAGTTATCTCTACCATACTAGACTGCTGTGAGGATTAAACAGCTTGATAGACCAGCTGCCTCCTCCTTTTCAGAAAACAAAACAAAACAATCAAAAACAACCATTCAGGCCTCCTTGGATCTACCTTAAGTGAACAAAAAGAAATACTGCAACTGCTCTTAGAGTTCCCACCAACTGGTCTAGAAGCACCCCTGCCCCCAAGTGGGGTTGGAAAACACCTTTCCCATTTTGGAAAACACTAATTTAAACACTCAGAATAGTACCTAGTTCTTAGTAAACCATGCAAGACATGTAAATGACTATGTCATTATGAAGATATCTCTGGCAGACAGAAGCAAACAAAATGATCACAAGAGTAGAAAAGGAAGCAATACAAGTAGTGTGTGTGTACACATGTGCTCATGTGTAGCACAAATCTCCCCCATTAGTCATCATATATATGTAAGAATGAATTACTTCCAGAGAAAGAAATGTTAAACATGTAAAATGTCTAACTGTTAAGTGGTTAGCAGAAACCTTTTATTTGGATCCACTCTCTTTCCCGGGTCCTTGTGGAACAATTAAGATTTCAAAGTGCGAATTTCCATTTTCAGGTGTCAGGCACGTTTAGAATAAAGCCAGTTGATAGTAATACTAAGTTTTTCCTTTTATTTTGATTTTTGGGCCACACCCGGCGATGCTCAGGATGCTCAGGGATTGATTACTCCTGGCACTGGCCTCAGGAATTATGCTCAGGAATGGAACCGAGGTTGGCTACATGCAAAGCCAAGAGCCCTAGTCACTATACTATCTTTCCAGCTCTAATAATAAGCTTTTGTATTGCAAGAAAACCAGACTTAAAGGCAGTCTGCAAGCATTTGTGGATTAAATCACAATAACAAGGCAATAAACTATTTTATCACTGGGTGACTGAGATTCCCCGCCACCCCACCCCCACCACAGGCACCTACCACAGGGTCCTTCACGGTGTCAATCAGCTTAATGATATTTGTCCCACCACGGAGGTTCTCCAGAATTTTAACCTCTCGTTTTATCTTCTTTTTCTTCACTGGCTTAAATACACAAGAGTAACAAGAAGTCAGACTCATTTCAAAGCTAATAAATAAAACTTTCAAGCAGTTGTTAATGTTACACAAATGACCAGTGCATGATGGAGCACATGCCTAAACTGGAAGAGAAAAAAAAATAAAACACTGAGATAAAACGGGCTCCACTCTAAGATCTCAAGATTAAGTTAAATAATTCAGACTCGAATAGCTGAGGTATCTGATCTTTTAAGTAGCTACATTTAGGGTACTTAAAAATTTTGAACACCCGTCATACTTCAAAAATAAAATGCTTACTAGATGATTGTCAAGCGGAAAAATGTTAGTGCCCCGAGCAGCTGGACACCACGCAGCCTCCGGAGGAAAATGGTGACCACCTGCTCTGCCTGCAGTGAAGACAAGTTCACTGACAGCAAGTTACAAACTTGTTTCCCAGCTGCTGGCTTCCATTTCCTGTCACCACTCCCATTTCCTTCATATCAAAACTCTAACCAGCACAGAGTCAGGAAAACTTCCCACAGGGCCCATTCAGAGAAAGGTGTTGGGTCAGCAAAGGAGAAAAGTCATCTTAGATGGGGTCCCAACTGGAAATCTCTACTACCTGATGATCTCTCAATAGACTGAGAAAAGCCAGCGACCCAAATCAGAAAAGCCAGCGCTGGAGTTGCTCTGTCTTGTCTTAAATGGCTAAAGACTTAGAAGAATAAAAGTAATTCTGGTGGGGAGAGCGATCGTACAGTGGGTAGGCATTTACGTTGCTGACTCAGTTCAATCCCCAGCATCCCGTCTGGTCCTTTCAGTACCATCAGGAATGACTCTGAGTACATATCCAGCAAACCCCTGTGCACTGCTGGGTGTGGCCCAAAACCAGAACACTGAGCACAATAAACTCAGTTACAGGACCAAAATGATAATACAGTGGGTAGGGGTTTGCCTTGCACATGGCCAACCTGGGTTCAAACCCTGGCATCTCAAAAAATGATCCCTAAGCACTGTCAGGAGTGAACCTCGACCACTGCTGGGTGCGGCTCTTCAAACAATAGGGGAAAAAAATGTCAATTACATTTTGTCAAGCATTTTCAACAGTGATTACCTTATGGCCAGCACTCAATACATTAAGTGTTGGCTAGTTTAGTAAAACTGTGTGATAAAGCCTCTTTCCTACTCACAAATCCCTGTGTAGTAACTGAGCCAGCTGAGTGCTCTGTCCCACATCACACAGCTCTTAGTGAGAGAGGGGGCAGGATTCAAATCCAGACAGTCTGAGCCTCGGCCTCACTCTTAGTCACTGTGTTTTCATTTCCCAAGTGTGGCTGTGGGAAAATGTAACTCAGGAAAAAAAGTATTGCATCACCAAGATACTGTTCAAGCAGGGAAGGGGAGGGATGGAGAAAGGAGGAGAGAGAATAGAAGAGAGGGGAGAGGAGAAGGGAGAAGAGAGGAGGGGAGAGGAGAAGGGAGGAGGAGGGGAGAGGAAACACACATACATCTATCTGAGAAACCTTTCTCTAGCTATGAACAGTAATCATGGTGGGGGTGTGAGCAACCCTGAGAAGGGAACCCAGCTGTGTCCTGCCACACACATAGCAACTGTGTCAGTGGTCCCAGCAGATCAGGTCTGCTCAGGACCTGACTCCTGCCTAGATCCTCCACCCTTACAGTTGTATACTGTGGAATGAGAAAGGAGAGAGGGGAGAATGGGGAGAGGGGGAGTGAGAGAGAGAGGGAGGGGGAAGGAGAGAGCTGGAGACCAATGAGCACTGCTAGATCCCAGCAATGACCTGTGTCTCAGTTGGCTAATGCTTACTGGGAATGGCTCCATCCTCCCACCCAACATAAAACACTCCATGGAGGGGGCTGGAGAGATAGCACAGCCGTAGAGAGCTTGCCTTGCAAGCGGCTGACTCAGGACCAACGGTGGTTCGAATCCCGGCATCCCATAAGGTCCCGTGCCTGCCAGAAGCGATTTCTGAGTAGAGAGCCAGGAATAACCCTTGAGCACCACCAGGTGTGCCCCAAAACCAAACCAAACCAAAAACAAGCTCCATGGAAATGACAAGAACATCAACACATCAACATCATGTTCAAATTGAACATGAATTATCCAAGATTATAACAAGTAAATGTAACATATAATCTAGAATTTTTCTTTCAATATAAAGAGTATGAGGGCTGAGGGATGGCTCAGAAGGCTAGAGTGAATGTACTGCATGTGGGAGCTCCACATTAGACCCACAGAAATGCTTACACCCCATCCCACTATGATAAGAGCGATTAACAAAGTAAGAACGAGGGCAGTGGGGTCGGAGAGATAGCATGGAGGTAAGGTGTTTGCCTTTCATGCAGGAGGTCATCGGTTCGAATCCCGGCGTCCCATATGGTCCCCTGTGCCTGCCAGGAGCAATTTCTGAGCCTGGAGCCAGGAATAACCCCTGAGCACTGCCGGGTGTAACCCAAAAACCACACACAAACACACAAAAAAAAGAACGAGGGCAGTACACAATAACACTGCCTTCAACGTTGACTTTTACAGCTATGGAAGAAATCTTTTGCTTTTTTGGGGGGGCAGGGGGATCATACCTGGCAGCACTCAGGGGTTACTCCTGGCTCCATGCTCAGAAATTGCTCCTGGCAGGCTCGGGGAACCATATGGGATGCCACCGTCCTTCTGCATGGAAGACAAACACCCTACCTCCATGCTATCTCTCCAGCCCCATATGGAAGAAATCTTTTTTTTTTTCCTTTTAAGGAATACAGACTAAAGTTGGAATGGCTGCATTTTACTCTAAACTACTTCAGAAAAAAAATATGTACAATAAATATGTATATGCTTATATATGTGCATCATTTAATGAGAAAATGGGAGAGGGAGAGAATGCCAAGGACAGATAAAGCTAATGTTAACATTTGAGAAATCTAGATAAAAAGTACATGGGGGGGGGGCCTGTAGAGCCAGGAGTAACCCGAGTGCTGCTGGGTGTGACCCAAAAACAAACAAACAAACAAACAAAAAAAGTACATGGGAATTCTTGCCCCTTTCCTATAAGTCTGAACCTATATTAGAGAAAGTAGGGAAAAGTTAGCTAGCACATCTCTAAATTCAGAAAATGCTACCATACATTCAGTGCAAGAGAATTCTAGACTTGTCATCAACTACTAGAAAGCATTAACAAATTTGTAGAGTGATGAGGGGGTAGCAATTTCAGCCTAAAACCTGTATTGGGAGTTGAGGGGAGAGATAGGAGCATGTGGGCAGAAATGTGCTTAGGGGCTCAGCACTTGCCTAAGTATGAGGCCCTGGGTCCGAATCTCGGAACCAAAGAAACAATGGGGGGGGGGAAGTCCGCTTTGATCCACCATCCCTTTCTAACAGTGAATCAGTACTAGTTGCCCACTCTCAATAGTTGCTTGCTCCGCTCTCCTGGTGTTTGGCAGTATCTTGGTTAGGCTTTATTCCCGCACAGCCCAGCTGAAGTTTCAGCTCTCTCAGTATGTGGAAAGGTAAGGGATGGAGCTCAGTGCAGCACTTTCCCAGTCCCAGCCAGAGAGGATGGGAAGAGCAGGGCGATTCCGAAGAGCTCTGGGCAGCAGCTAGCACCCTCACATATTGGCAAAGGGCTCCAGACTGAAGTTAAATGCCCCTCCAAAGTATGCATAGCTTTGCTCAGGAACACCATGGGGTGCTTACTCTCCCCTCTCAAAGCTGAGCATCAAATTCCCCTCAAATTCTGGCTTGCATGCTAGAAAATCTTTCTAACCTGGGCTCGAAACTATTTTACAAACTATATAGGGGGGTAGGGGTGCATTCTCTGCTGCAGCAGAACTAGCCATATGTACTTTCCTTCCATTTTTCTAAATAAAACTATTTACTTCCAAAAAAAACTGTACTGGATCTATTTATAGCTGTTTATGAAACAACCCTCCCTCCAATTAAAAATCATTCAGTCTGACAAAATGGGAAAAAGCTTAAGATAATATGGTGATCCCCAGCATGGTCCCCTAAGACTACTAGGAGTATTTCTGAGTACAGAGTCAGGAGTAACCCTTGAGAGCAGCTGGGTATGGCCTAAAAACCAAAACATCTGCTTTGCATGTATGAGTCCCTGGGTCCAATCCCCATCATCATAAAAAGTAACACATTTCATAAAGGGCTGCTAGGAAATTTGGGAGCTGATGAAGGCCTTAATTGGTTCTACTTCTTTGGAGCTACTTAAAGTAAACCCAACCAGATAGAGAACGATTTCAAACACCAGCAGTTAGTTGCTAGCAAATGAACAGACTAACATCTTTCAAAATCAAAATGATCATTTTACCAAATCTCAGTGAATAGTAACACCCACTTCACTATATTCTTGTTTTTTTAATTTTTATTTATTCTTCGTGTTTTCCTTGGGAGAGGGAGGGGGCACACCTGGCAGCACTCAGGGGTTACTCCTGGCAGACCTGGGAAACCATATGGGATACTGGGATCATACCATACCAGGGTTTGTCCTGGGTCAGCTGTGTGCAAAGCAAATGCCTTACCACTCATTGAGCTATTGTTCCGTCCCCCATTTTACTATGTTCTTTTTTTTTTTTTTTTTTTTTAGTTTTTGGGTCACACCCGGCAGCCTTCAGGGGTTACTCCTGGCTCTCTGCTCAGAAATTTCGCTCCTGGGAGGCTCAGGGGACTATAAGGGATGCTGGAATTCGAACCACCATCCTTCTGCACGCAAGGCAAATGCCCTATCTCCATGCTATCTCTCTGGCCCCTTTACTAACTTCTTAATCAGACCTGCCTTGATGAACTCATGGCAGAAGGCAGTCTGTTAGCCAAAACCCTAGGCCTGAAAGTACTTTTATTCCACACCAAAGCAACTGAGATTGACCTACTAAGATATTCATTTCCACAGTAGCAATAAACAATTTCAGTAAACAGTCACTGCCAGTAATGTTAGGATCAAGTAAGCCAGCAAGCTTGGTCTAGCTGATGGTTTTTGGTAATGATGTCATTACCTGGGAAGCTTCTCTACAATCCACCAACATGGGCCTAAATATAAACATTATCTGAGTTCATTCTGTTTCCTTGAAGCGCCTTTATCCCTAATCTTTCAAGTCTCATCTTTCCAACATTAATCAATCCTTGAGGGTACAGTATATTCCCAGTATTAATTTTTTTAATTAAAAAAAAAAAAGTGAGGCAAACAACCAACCTTTTAAATCGCCAGAGAATGAAACCTTTTTATTCTGTTCTCTGAAATCAATCACTTGGCCCAATTACAATAGTTAACTGTAACTATATTTTGCTATTTTCTAAGTGATAGGCACTTAGAATATTAAGTGAAGAATATTAATAGAACTCTGATATGAGTACTATTTTGGTGTGGTTTATTTATTTATTTATTTTTTTTTGGTTTTTGGGCCACACCCTGTGCCACTCAGGGGTTACTCCTGGCTATGCGCTCAGAAGTTGCTCCTGGCTTCTTGGGGGACCACATGGGACACCGGGGGATCGAACCGCGGTCCGTCCTAGGCTAGCGCAGGCAAGGCAGGCACCTTACCTCCAACGCCACCGCCCGGCCCCGGTGTGGTTTATTTTTTGGGGGGGAGGGGACAAAGTGCGGAAGTCCACAGAGCCAAACAGTTCAATTCTAGGCCAGAAGAGGTGGCACTCAGATGCTCAGGTGTCCTTTTGTTCATACCAGCAATGACGAGACAGTGGAGGCAGGAGATGCCAGGGATCAGACCACTTTGCACCCTAACCCCGGCCCTACCTCCCTAGCCCTTCTCTGGATAGTTTTACAAGAAACTACTGATGCAGAGTCCAGTTTAAAATCACGCTCACAGAGTTGCTAAAGATTGGAGTTAAGGGGCCGGGCGGTGGCGCAAGAGGTAAGGTGCCTGCCTTGCCTGCGCTAGCCTTGGAAGGACCTCGGTTCGATCCCCCGGTATCCCAAATGGTCCCCCAAGCCAGGAGCAACTTCTGAGCACATAGCCAGGAGTAACCCCTGAGTGTCAACGGGTGTGGCCCAAAAACCAAAAAAAAAAAAAAAAAAGATTGGAGTTAATCCTAAGAAGTTCTTCTCACCCTACGAAAACTGTGGGATTTTTGGGTCCCACTGTCCTAGGAAAGCACCCGTCAAGAGGAACACTGTATCAGCTAATGACCATCTATCTCATGTGACTACCAGTAACTCCAATTAAGTCAAGAGTACCAGTTTTGGGCCGGAGAGATAGCACAGTGGCGTTTGCCTTGCAAGCAGCCGATCCAGGACCAAAGGTGGTTGGTTCGAATCCTGGCTTCCCATATGGTCCCCTGTGCCTGCCAGGAGCTATTTCTGAGCAGACAGCCAGGAGTAACCCCTGAGCATCGCTGGGTGTGGCCCAAAAACAAACAAACAAACAAACAAAAAGTACCAGTTTTACAGATGGGTAAAAGAGAGAGAGTATAAATAATAGTTCTGGGTTCTAGAACCCTAGTCCCCCATTTATCAGCTTTTTTTTTTTTTAATTTTTATTTTGACCATTTATCAGCTTTTAAACTATCTTACCACCCTAATGATAACATGGCAACTGAAAAATTAAGGCTTTAGAAACTACCCAGAATGAAAATGCTTCCTCTATATCAAAAAAAGTTGTATGTCTCCCCAACACACAATGTTACCATAAAAATCTGGCACACAATGCCAAGGAAACTTGGAAGGATGTGCATGGGCGACTTTGGTGACCAGAAAGTGCACTTGCTGGGGGTTGCACAGAAAGTTAAGATTGAGGTGGAGAAGAGGGGCACTGCTCCCCCAGCTGTGCACAAGACTTACTCCTGGCGAGACTTGAAGACCATATGGGGTGCCAGGAATCAAACCCAGATGGTGCATGTACAAGGCAACTGTACTCTGGCCTCAGAAAGGATGGATTCTGGGGCGGTGGCGCTAGAGGTAAGGTGCCTGCCTTGCCTGCACTAGCCTTGGACGGACCATGGTTCGATCCCCCAGCGTCCCATATGGTCCCCCAAGCCAGGAGAGACTTCTGAGCGCATAGCCAGGAGTAACCCCTGAGCGTCACCGGGCGTGGCCCAAAAAACAAAAACCAAAAAAAAAAAAAAAAAAAAAAGAAAGTATGAATTCTAATGGCTCCCATGATCCTGTGCTGGTTGTTTCCTACATGTTAGCTCCACTTTCTATCCCTGACCCCATGACCATATCAGAAACAGCACCAACTAGTTACACAATTTATAAATCGTATATTATTTTTATGTCAAAATTTGGGTGGGGGAGTGAAGCTCATCGAAGAACTTAGGAACCCAGACACCATGAGACTCAGACCTGACAGCTGGATAATCAGGCCTAGCTGGCAATGCTGGAAACTTGGGAGATAGAAAGAGAGCTCTGCCGCCATATCCACCTCTCCAGTCATCTTCCAACCCACTAATACTTTATATTACCATTTTAACTTTTTAATCACCAGGACCACAATAAATACTACCATCTTGCTTCAAGATGATATCTTGATACATGTCCCCCCACTAATTAAATGGAGGGTTAAAAAAAAAAAAACAGACCAGAGCGGTATCACAGTGGGTAGGGCATTTGCCTTACACACAGTTGACCCACGTTCAACCCTGGCATCCCATATGGTCCCCTGAACCTGCCAGGAGTGATTCCTGAGCACAGAGACAGGAGGAACACCTGATCGTCAATGGGTGTGACCCAAAAACAAACAAACAAAAAAACCCAGCAAAAGGAGAAAGCACATTATGAACATGAAGAAAACATTTTGATTAACACTACATAGCTAGGGGTTCACTCTGAAATGACCAACAAAAATCTCTCATCAATAGACACATCCTTCTTCAACACTATTTCCTGAGAGCACAAAATATTCAAACTTATATGACCCTGTTAAACCAACTTTGTATTTGCATTACTGTTTTAGGCTACAGAATCTCAGGGCTTGGTGAGAGGGATGGATAGCCAACTTCTTTTTAAAATAAGACTATCAACAGGAAGCTAAGTCTGCAGCCAGAGAGCAGGGGCACAAGTCGCTGCACATTTGTTCTTCAAACAGAGCAGTTCTTGGGCTAGGGGATGGTTCAAAGAAGGCTGGAAAATATGCCAGCCGGGTCCAAGGCCCCGGGTTCAAGCCCTGATATCACATGGCTCCCCGAACACCACAGGAGTATCAATGGGGGTGTCCCCTATAAATAAATGCACTGCCCTTAACTTCTATTTAGGTAACAATTTTATTTGAGGGAACCAGGAGGCAAAAATCCACATGCAGGTGATGCTCACGAAATGCTACAAATTTCCCAAAAGACCAAACACAAGTTTATTTCCATGAATACCTTTCTACGGTACTACAAAGGAGCTAAAAATGTTATTTTTTTTTCTAGAATTAAAAAGTAAATCCATATGCACCAATGTAGCTTTTGCCCTGCTGTAACTGATCTTTACCACTGCCTACTTTTAAACAACTTCTGTCAAAGACAGAAACTTTGGAAAGTTTTAAGATTTCTTTTTTGTTTGTTTGTTTTTGGGCCACACCCGTTTGATGCTCAGGGGTTACTCCTGGCTAAGCGCTCAGAAATTGCCCCTGGCTTGGGGGGACCATATGGGACGCTGGGGGGATCAAACCACAGTCCTTCCTTGGCTAGCGCTTGCAAGGCAGACAGACACCTTACCTCTAGTGCCACCTTGCCAGCCCCAAGTTTTAAGATTTCTAACTCAATCTTTCTTCTGGGTGCTTGCCTTGTGTGCAGTCAATCCCAGTTTGATCTCTGGTTCTGCTGGGAATGATCCCTCAAGCAGAGCTGGGAGCAGCCTTCCCACCCCACAAAGACTCTCAGAACTAATTTCTCATGACAGGACATAAGAACATTTTGTTCATTAACAACTTTGGTTGGTTTCTGGGGCCGCACCCAGAGGTACTCAGAGGTTACTCCAGCTCCCTGCATTCCTGAAGGTACCCAGGGAGTGATATGAAATGCTGGGGATCAAACCCAGGTCAGTGGCAAGACAAGGCAAATGGCCTATTGCTCCAGCTCTTGCTAACCAATTTTTAAATTTCTGAAATTTCTTAGCATAAGCTTCATGGTGGGGGTGGGACAGAGGGAATGAAAGACTGGAAACTTATAAACACAAATGATATAAATTTTCTGCTGTCTTTCATCACCCAACAATTCTCACAGATTAAAAAGGCCCCAGGCCAGAGATAGCTCTAAAGGCTGAAAAACAGCTTTGTGTTTAGGAATTCCAGAACTTCAAGGTCTCTGGACCACTGCTAGGTATGGCCCCCTCAATCAATGAACCACACCAAAACACTGGCCAGAATGTCATGGACTCCAGGAACACTGCTGTAACACATGGGTTACTTCTACATTAATACATGCCTAGTCCCTATGGGATAGAGCATTTCCTAGTTTCCTATGCCTAAATCCCAGAAATTAAGTCAAAACTTCAATGTATGTGAATAAAGGAGCACAACTTTAAATGAAGACCCTGTTCCTTTTAAAAGATTATTTTTGTGGACCTTCCAAGCACTGATCAGGTGGAACCAAGTGCCACGCCCAATAACAATGGGTTTGGTGATGTGTGATTTCCCTCCACCCAATGGTGTTGGGGCTACAGAGTTACCCCAACAGTGTATAGGAACTATACTGTGACAGGAATCCAATTTGGGCCTGGCAGGTAGGCAAGGCAAAGGCTCTATCCCTCTGAGCTACCTACTTCCTATGTCCAACAGAAACCACAATAAACACCATAAGTAATTTCTTACTCCATCCTTCAGAGGAAACAAAATCTGAATCGAAAAGCCTCAGGTCTTTAAAAACAGAGCGCAAACAGTTCTCACTGTTGGAAGCAAGATGGTGCCACTGCATCCTGAAAGGTACCTGTGTCACCAAGAAACTAAATAGGCACAACCAACTGGAGTGTCACAGGGGCTTATTTTAGAACACTGGAACCTTTCTCTGTGCTCAACAGCAAGCAAGATCTCACAATCCTAAAGGAAAATGAGCAGCAAGAGATCAGAACAGAAAACTGGAGTTCTGGCTAAGGGTTGAGTCAATATAATCAATGATGCTAGGTAGGTTTCTTGACACCTCAATCAAAATAAAATAAAATAAAATCTAGTTTCCGGACTTAGCTCCCTACATATACTGCAAAGCTCTAGAGGTAAAAAATGACTACCCAGCATGTCGTTCTACAAGTTCTACGGGAGGTGACCCAAAAGTACCGTGGTGCTTTCCCAAGGCAACACGGCACTTACATGAGCACCCGAAGAGGTTGCACCTTTCAGAAGCACCGAAGGAAGCTGCACAAGTACTCTCAAAACGCTGCCACTGCACTAAAATTTTGAGCTTTTTCTGGAATTGATTTTGAGTCAGCAGTTCATTCTCAATGCACAGGAGCAAACTATAGGTATTACTAATTTTAATTTGTGCTTTGGTTGTTTCCTAGAAAGACTTTAAGCAGCTTATATTAAAAACACAATGCTGTTATGTCCAGAGGAAACACGTGAATGGCTTTCCCAGGGGATTTCTCTTAGAACATACCTTAAAACATGTGTGCCTGTTACTTCAACTGTGGAGATGGTTCGCAGGAGCCCCAGCTCAAGACTCACGAGGACCATGGGGTGCGGGTGTCCCCCAACATTCCACCTCTACACCACACGACTTTATAACACAGGTCATATTTGGGAAGAAGGTAGTCAAACTCGACAGCTTTAACATCAATTCCTCACTTCTCGTTTCCGGTGTTTCTAAGAGGGACAGTCACTGCCTAACTCGGCTGGGATTCTGCATCTTCCTCACAAGAGACTAGTGAGGGAGGAGATCCCTTCTCTGACAGCTGATTTTTTCAGACCATGAAAATCTGACTCCTCATACTACATATGGATGCAGCCATCCAACTCTAGCCTTAAAAAATAAAAACCAGGGTTTCCACCTCTCACTAGTACAGGCCTCTGCCAAATGATCACACTGTAAAACAAATATGTGAAAGTTTCTATTACTCCCCAATCTTTTCAATCTTCCCCTATAGGACAAGCACGCACATGAAATTACCAGGCAATGATAAGGATCCTTCATGCAGTCCGAGAGCTGCACACCCTATAAAACATTATTTAAGTGGCACAATTTATCAGTTACCTGAAGGAGTATTTAGTCAACGCTTATGCTCATTAGGATCCTGTCTTCATCCAAAAGATAACAGGTGTATTATTATCAAACCTGGGCTGCTGAGCCGGAGAGCAAGGCTGCTTTGTTCCAATAATTACTTGGGTGATTATAAATGTATGTTTCTACTTGCCCCCAATTTCCCTTGAACTAATGATAAGGAACAATGACTGACTGTTCCTTGTCCTTCTGTCCATCCCGTCTAATATTTTCATTGCAAAATTAAACAGGTGATTGTCCGTGAAGGTATTTCCCTCCACCTGTCCCTTCAAAACTTATTTCTGAAGCTGTCCCAATTGCCTCCATTTCTCCCAGGACACCAAGAGTCACAAATTCAGTGCTTAAGGAATCGTCGTTGATGGAATGGCTACAAAAAGTGTTTTCTTCCTTCTGGTTATCTCCGTATTTGGAGACACACAAGACTTCTCCCTTTGAAAGGTTGACTTTGGGAGCCTAGAGACCCAAGTTACAACAAATAGGTTCCTCAATGATCGTGTTCTGATCTGAGAGCTGAGGTCTGATCTGAGGTCTGAGAGCTTTTCAAAAGTTCAGAAGACAACCGTGAGAGGGGAGGCCATTGCTGAGCAGGAGCTGGTGCATCTCAGCCCAGACCCATTTAGTTCGTCCTCCGACCTTCAAAACAGAAGAATGCTGCTCAGAGGACACTCACCTTGAGAATTTTGACCACCACTCGCTCATTGTTGGTGATGTTAATAGCCTCAAATACTTCGCTATACTTTCCTCGACCAAGTTTCCGAACCAGTTGGTAATCGTCTTGATTACTGCGAAAGGCAAGAGTGGCACATCAATGGCAGGGCTGAGGGGATTAAGACGGAGCCTATGCCCACCCCGCGCCTAATCAAACGCTTGCGAGTGCCCATCCATCACGCCGAAGCTCATTCCCTACGTGAAAAAACCAACACGGTGAACTTGGCCCGCTCACCTCAGAGTCCCTCATCACTGCAGAGGGTGAGGTTTGGGGGGAAGATGGGGAGGGTAAGCTGAGGCAGGACCCCACTTAGGGGATGATGGTGATATATATGATATGAAAAAGCCATCTAAGCTTAGGGGGGGAGCTGCACTACACTGCACTTGCCTTCCACCAACCCTGAGAACCTGGACACCTTGGGATGTCCCGAAATTTCTTCCCACCAGGCCTCAATTCCTCCAAACTAACAACAGCAGCCAGAAGAGAAGAATTTGAAGAGCTTGAGGACAGCTGTTGGCTCGCCATCTCCACGGAAACCCCCAAAGTGAGCGGAGAAGGGGGCTTCATTGGTCTGGGCAGTACACCCCCACCCCCATCCATCCCACCCCCCCAAAACCGACCCTCCTTCTTTCTCTTTCTCAAACCCAGTCCAGGGCACTTCTTGGGAGGGGGTAACCGGAAAGGGGATAGAGGGGGAGAGGGGGAGAGGGGGAGAGGGAGAGAGGGAGAGAGAGAGAGAGAGAGAGAGAGAGAGAGAGAGAGAGAGAGAGAGAGAGAGAGAGAGAGAGAGAGAGAGAGAGGGAGGGAGGAAAGGGGGGAGAAGAGGAAGAAGAGGAAGAAGAGAGGCAGAGAGATGAAGATAGAGAGACAGAGAAAGGAAAGGAGGAGAGAGGAGAGGGGGAGGAGAGGAAGAAGAGAAAGAGAGAGATAGAGAGATGGAGATAGAGACAGAAAGGAGGAAGAAAGAGGGGAAGGAGAGAGAAGTGAAAGGGAAAGGAGAAAGGAGAGAGGAGAGTGGGGGAGGAGAGGAAGAGACAGAGAGAGATAGAGGGGGAGAAGAGAGACAAAAGAGAGACAGAGAGAAAAAGAGAGGGGAGGAGAGGACGAAGAGGGAGACAGAGAGAGGGGGAGAAGAGAGACAGAGACAGAGAAAGGAGAGAAACAGAGAGAAAGGAGGCGGGAGGAGAGACAGAGATGGAGGGGGAAAGAGACAGAGCCAGAGAAAGGAGAGAGACAGGAGAGGGGGAGGAGAGGAAGAAGAGAGACGGAGATAGAGATGGGGAGAAGAGAGACAGAGAAAGGAGGGGAGAGGAAGAAGAGAGATAGAGGGGGGGGGAGACAGAGAAAGGAGAGAAGAGAGGAGGAGGAAGAGGAAGGAGAAAGAGACAGAGATAGAAAGGAGAGGAGGAGGAGAGAGGAAGGAGAGACAGAGAGAGAGGGAGGGAGGGAGGGAGAGAGAGGAGGAGAGACGAGAGGCCGAGCGGGCGAGGGCGGCGGCGGGTGGTCGGCCGCGGGTCGGGTCGGGGCGCCGGGGGCGGGGGCGGCGGCTCTTTACCCCCAGCTGGGGACGTGCGCCTCGTAGTCCCAGTACTCGCGGCTGCGGAGGCTGTTGACCTCGGCGTAGACCCGGGCCCTGCTGCCGGCGGCCGGGCCGGGCATGGCTGGCGGGGTCGGGGGGCGCCGCGGGGCGCGGGGCGGCGGGCCTCGGAGCAGGCGGCGGCGGGCCTCGGGGCGCGGGAGCAGCAGCGGCAGCAGGCGCAGGGCGAGAGCGGCGCCGGGCGGCCGCGCCAGGCCGGGGCCCGCGGGGGCGGCGGGCGGGCGAGGGGCGCGGGGGGCGCCGGCCGAGCCGAGCCGGCCCGGCCCTCGGAGCGGCCGGCGGGCGGTGGGGCGGTGGGGCGGGCGGGCGGGCGGGCGGCGGCGCTCGCGCTCAGCCGGGCTCGCGACCTCGCCGAGCGGCGGCGGCGGCGGCGGCGGCACCAGCAGCGGCGGCCGCCGGCCGGGAAAGGGGCAGCGGCGGCGACGGCGGCGAAGGAGGCGGCGAGGGAGGAGGCGAGGAGGAGGAGGAGGAGAAGGAGGGAACCCGGAAAAGGGGCCGCGCTCGCTAGGAGCGGCCGCCGCCCGCCCCGGGGCCGCCCGGGCTCACAGCGCCCCCTGCAGCGCGGGGGGACCCGCCGGCCAGCGCCGCCCCACCCCGCCCGGGGACCTGGGCCCTGCACACACACACACACACACACACACACACACACACACACACACACACACACACACACACACACACACACACACACACACACACACACACACACACACACACACACACACACACACACACACACACACACACACACACACACACACACACACACCACCGCACCCCATCCCCGGCCTCCTCCGGCCCCGCTCGTCTCCCCTCCTGGGCCCTCAGACCCCCCAGCCCCAAACCGGGATGCACCCCCTGAACCGCTGCCGTCCTGTCCACTGTCCCCTGTCCCCACCACTTCTGTCTCTCTCTCTCTCTCTCACTTTCCCAATGCCTCTAACTCACAGCATTCCCACCCCCCTCAAGATGTCCAGTCTCTATAGGATTAGATCCATTGACCCCCCCCCCCATGTCACCATCTTTCTGTGGTTTTCGGGGGGCCACACCTTGCGGTGCTTATTCCTGACTTTGCGCTCAGAAGTCAACTCCTAAAGGGATTTGGGGAACCATATGGTGATGCCAGGGATCCAACCTAGGTCATCCCATCCGTGTGCAAGGCAGGTGTCCCACCCGCAGGACTATCATTCAGGCACACACAACTGCCTTTTTTAACCTCACTTATTTCTTCACCTTCTGTCTTCTTCACCCAGCCCGGCTCTTAGCTTCTCTTTTACCCCACTTTGTTATCAGTAAGCATTGAAGGCTTGGGTAGGGACCAATCAAGCCCTGTTTGGGCTTGGGTGCGGGAATAGCAGGGTTGAGCCTATAGATGTAGGTCTTGATGAGGTTCTCTCTGTCTCTCTCTGTCTCTCTGTCTCTGTCTCTCTCTCCCTCTCTCTCACCCCTTTTGTTGGGGCAGACCCGAAGACTTTCAGGTTACTTCTGGTTCTGTGCTCAGAAATTGCTCCTGGCAGACTCAGGGTCCATACCAAGAATCAAACCCGGGTCCATCCCAGCTCAGCCATATGCAAGGCAAATGTCCTACCACTGTGCTATCACTTTGGCCCCATTTCTCTCTGTCTTGTCTCTGTCTTTATGTGTCTCTTTCCCTCCCTCCAGTCCTCCCCCAATTCTGTTTTCAGCTCAGCATCCTCCCCCTTAATAAACTTCAGAGCATGATAGAGTTGGACCTATTGAAAATGGAATCTAGGGGGCAGAAGCAATAGTAGAACAAGTAGGGCATTTGCCTTGCATGCAGCCAACCTGGGTTTTATCCTATATGGTTCCCTCCCAGCCTGCCAGGAATGATTTCTGAGCACAGGGCCAGGAGCCAGAAGAGTAACCACTGAGCGTGTGCTACCCTCCAGAAAAAAATAATTGAATCTAGTGCTGACAAACTGTGCGACCTTGGGCCAATAATGGAGCCTCTTTGTGCTGCCAATTTCACAGCACACAAACAGTAATGCTAGTCTCCTCTTTGCAGGGCTATGGAAAGCATCTAGCAAGTACACTCTGTAGATCAAAGACTAACTAACAGGGACATGCTTCGGGCTATTAAAGGACCTTTTTCCTCACCTGCCTTCCCCAGGTCAGCACACCCACCTTTCAATACCTTTTACTCACCAGACTTGGCCATCAGTATCCTCTCTCTCTGACTCCATTTCCCCGCTTGAAGTCTGGCTGTTAGGTTCTGCTTTAAAAATTAGACTTACTCCTTTTACTCAGCACTTTATCCATTGTCCTTCAAAAAACAAAATACTTTAATTATTTTTTGCTAGCTTCTTGTTTGTCTCCAGCCCAGTAGAAACAATCTGAGAACAAGGACTTTCAGCTCACCCAGCACAGTGGGAGGCATTCAGTGAATACAGTGTTTCTCACCCTACACAACTTATTTATTCCTGTCCAAGGCCACCTGCAAGCCTCAGCTTTAACCAGGAATCAAAGACAGCATTGGTCTTCTGTTGTGGTGTGAGCAAGATCAAGAGCCACCAAGAGCAGACCCAAGACTATCTTGAATCTAATCTTCAGGATACAAACAAATATCTGGAAGACATTTTGCAAAATAACTAGTCTGAACTCTTGAAAAAAAAAAAAGTCACAAGAGAAAGCAAAAGAAAGCTCTATCTAAAGGTCTTGATTAAAGACACCAGAGATTAGATAACTAAAGGAAGTATATGACTTTGAATTTAATACTAGGTTTTCAAAAGGCAGGAAGGAAAGTGTGGAGAGATAGCACAGCCTTGCACGCAGCCAACCCAGTATTGATAGTGGTTCGAATCCCCGCACCCCATATGGTTCCCGAGCCAGCCAGGAGCTATTTCTGAACGAAGAGCCAGGAGGAACCCCTGCACACCTCCCGAGTGTGACCCAAAAACCAAAAAAAAAAAAAAAAAAAAAGACAAAAGGCAGAAGGAGGAAAGGAGAAAAAAAGCAGGGGGCCACACCCCCACACTCAGCCCTGTTCAGGGCTTACTCCTTGTTCTATACTCAGGAATTACTTCTGGCAGTGACCATATGGATGCAGGAGATGGAACCTGGTGGGCCTTATGTAAGGCAAGAGACCTACCCACTGTCGTCCCACCCCAGAGATAAAACAACTTGAAGGCACTGGGACAATTCGAGTTTAGGATGGATGTATGCTTTACAATGATACCTTACCAATGTTAATTTTTTTGAGGCTGAGAATTATATTGTGGTTTTACAGGAGAATTTCTTGATCTTCAAAGTTATATGCCAAGTGTTTAGAGATGAAGTATTACAATGTTTTCGACTTAGGTGCCTAGTCACAGAAAGTTTCCTGAGAGCACTAGCATGCACCCGGCAGAGGAAGCAAATGAGGAGAAATTGTTGACAACCAGAAACTGACATTCAAGATTGCGTAAGCCTGTAACGTGTGTGGTGTTTGTGTGTGTTGAGGAGTGGGATACTTAAAATTTTTTTTTCAAATAAAAACAGGAGTACATAAATAAATAAGTAAAGGAATAAACAGAGGAATATTTTAATTTACCCCACCTGCAAACCTTCTCGAATCTTTTGCAAGAGATAAGACACAACCAATTGCAAGCTCCAAATGCAACCTTAAGATTTCTCAGTGCTCAGGAGGGAGCAATCTTCCACCAGGGTGTTTAAATCCCATGAAGTTTTGGATGAGATTCCAAGGTTCCCAGAACCCCTGACACTGTGTGGCGTGCATGCATGCACACGTGTGCATTCATGTGTTTGTATGTATGTGTTCTTAACATTTGTCACACTCTCAAAGGAGGCCATGACCCAAAAAAATAGTTCCAAACCACTGGTCTAACTACTACATCTAATCTGGTTGGGGCCCCATATTTCTCCATCCTGGCCCACCTCTGACTCCACCCACTGCTGTTCCTACCCCCTTCCTCTTATCCCTCACCACCCCACACCCATCTTACATTACCTGCTCCCACACCTGTCGAGATGCCTTCGGATTCACCCACACACTACTCTGGTGCAATAAGCACCTGGATTTGGCAGGCTCTGTGCTAACTCAAGCCTGAAACGTGCAGTCAGTCCTCCCACAGCCAAATGGAATAGACTTTTATGGTTTGCCTGTTGGTAGACTGGGTACCTTCCTGAAATTGGCAAAGACCCATTCTCCTTCCTGCCTGCCCTCCAAGCATTATGCTTGGTGTGAATTAAGATGGGCAATTGCAGAGCATCCATATAGCCATTCTGAAGGAGTCTTCTGGGGACAAGGAAGAGGTACAGGCCAGTGACTAGACTGCAGGGGTGGGTGATGGGCAGGGAGGTTCAATGAACTGGAATCCACTTCACTTAATGACTCTGTGTGTGGAGGTTTGGGGGTGATTGTACTTCAGAGTTGCTCAAGAAGGAATAAAACAGGACACTTGAATTCAACAGACTAATACTTTCGTACCAATTCCTCCCAAATGCCCAAATTCTATCCAAGCCTTCTTGCCTCCCAACTCCTGCAAATATCAAACAAATAAGAAATTTAAAGCCAGGTCAAGGAGATAGCTCAAAGGTCTAATGTTCTGCATGAGAAAGACCTGGGTTTCATCTTCAGCTCTTCCCACCTACAGGACAGGCTCCCTAGCACCACTAAGGCTCAAGCCTTGAGCACTAGGCCAAGAGAACCAGCCCTTGAGAACTGCTGGATATTCTGTACCTCAGAAGATCACCTTCTAACTTCACAAGGCTATTTCCAAATAATATCTGAAAGATATTAAGGACTTTTATCTTCTATAGCAGACTCAAAAATTCTGTCCCAAGAAAGTAACATATGTTATGAAGCAAGAATTATTAACAGTGATAATTTGTTCAATGTCAATGCTGTAAAATCTTTTTGGAGCTAAAAACCATTGAATTTACACTTTTTTTTTTTTTTTTGTGATGTTCAGGGGTTACTCTTGGCTCTGCACTCAGTAATCACTTCTGGTAGGTTCAGGAAACCATATGGGATTAAACCTGGGTCGGCTGTGTGGAATACAAATACCCCACCCATTGTGCTAATTCTCTGGCCTCTGCATTTACACTTTAAAAGGATGAATTATATGGCATATAAATAGTATCCCAAGAAAAATTAAATTTATTTATTTTTATTTATTTTTTGGTTTTTAGGCCACATCTGGTGAGTCTTAGGGGTTACTCCTGGCTATGTGCTCAGAAATTGCTTCTGGCTTGGGGACCATATGGGACGAAGGGTCGAACCCAGGTCTATCCTGGGTCAGCCAAGTGCCAGGCAAAAGTCCTACTGCTGTTCTATCGCTCTGGCCCCTAAATTTATTTATTTTGAGTTACTCTGGCAGTACTCAGGGATTACGCTATGCTCAGGGATCACTTTTGGCTGGTTTGGGGACCAATATGGGGTGCTGGGAATCAAACTTAGGTTGGCCAGGTACAAGGCAAATGCCTTACCATCAAGATAGCTTTTCAAAAACTCCTTTAAGTTTGGAAGTACAATAAGGGCAAGGAAATTTTAGATGTTGAGGAAACAGATGCCAATGACATGAATGCTGTAAGGGCAACCTGTGATTTGAACTCAAGTCAACATCCTAATAAACCTAGGTTGTCCTAAATCTAGACCTAGAGATAGCACAGCAGGTAAGTTTCTTCTCTTGCACACACTCCAGCATCACATATGGTCTACAAGCCCAAGCCCTGCCAGGGAGGAGCACTTAAAGAGAAAGAAATTTCTAACCATTTTTTTAATTAAATTTTTTTCCTCGGGGCCAGAGAGATAGCATGGAGGTAAGGCTTTTGCCTTTCATGCAGAAGGACGGTGATTCGAATCCCAGCATCCCATATGGTCCCCTGTGCCTGCCAGGGGCAATTTCTGAGCGTAGAGCCAGGAGTAACCCCTGAGCACTGCTGGGTGTGACCCAAAAACAAAACAAAAATTTTTTTTCTCAAAAAATTTGTAAGAGTGATAGCACAGTGGTCGGGCATTTGCCTTGCATGTGTATAACTCAGGATGAACCTGGGTTCAATCTCCAGCATTCCATATGGTCCCCCAAGCCTACCAGCAGCTATTTCAGAGCACAGAGCCAGGAATAACCCCTGAGCGTCTCTGAGTGTGGCCCAAAACCAAACAAACAAAAAAACCATAAATGTTTCTCATAAAATCATCATCTTTTATCATGAAAATGTAAAACTATCTAAATGTCCCCAAATTTAGGTGGGGGCTACTTAATTCATTGTAGTCCAATCCTACTGTAGGGATTATTAAAATTAATTAATTAAAATTAATTAAAATGAAATTAAAATAATCAGGAATTTTTAGTTTTGAGAAAGCATAAGGCTTAAACATTTTTTTATTTCAGTTTTGTTTTATTTCTCCTCTTCCCTTTTTGTTACTGGGCTAATACCAGAGGCCACATATTGTTGTTGTGCCTTCTGGAGCTTTCAGACCTTAGCTGAAGTGCTCATATACACACATCTGACTGCCCACCAGAGGCAACCATGCTCAGCATGTGAGGCAGCACCAGAGGCCAAACCAATTTACCTCAAGCTTGCAAAGCAAGTGTTATGTTTTAATCACTGAGCCAGTCCCCCAAGTCCCCAAATGAATTGCTTTTATGATATAACTTTTGTGTGTGCTGTCAGGGGTTGAGCCTGCACACGTGCAAAGCAAGTGCTCTGCAGTTAAGCTAGTTCCCCAGTCCCCCAAATTAAGTGATTTTTAAAAATCTATACAAAGGGGGGGGCAGAGAGATAGCATGGAGGTAAGGCATTTGCCTTGCATGCAGAAGGTTGGTGGTTCGAATCCCGGCATCCCATATGGTCCCCCTGAGCCTGCCAGGAGCGATTTCTGAGCATAGAGCCAGGAATAACACCTGAGTGCTGCCGGGTGTGACCCAGAAACCAAAAACAAACAAACAAACAAACCAAAATCTATACAAAGGACAGTCACCATGTTTGAACTGGGTCAGCTCCATAGACTCATTCTTTTCTTGATTGAGATATAAACCGTGCCATGAAAGATCATGGGTACACAGGCCCACATAGCAGAAAGCTGGTCATCTCCTTTGGAGAGGGCGCACCAGCCCCCACCCTACTGAAGCCATGCTTGCTGTCTCCATCAACCACAATCACTATTTTTCTGATGGCCCTGCCTCATCACTGACCCTCTATGGTTCCCTTTAGAGACACCAATCTGATCAAACTGTAGGTATGACAGTTTTGGGGTTTTTGGGAGCGAGTGTGGGTACCTTCCTTTCCCTATCTTCCTTCTTCTAGGAACCCTGGCAGATGAATACATGTCTCTAAAATTTGTAACATCAGTAATAGTGCTTTGAATCTTTAGACAACTTCATTAGTTTGTGCTGTTATCCCTATAGGATCACACAAATTTAACAGAGTGGAAAGCTAACAAGAGCTTACTAAACCTTCTACCGTTGTATTAATGACTTCATTTGAGATACAATAATTTTTGCAAATGTACTTGCTACTGTATTTTTTAAGCTTTCTTTCTTCTCTTCCTTTTTTCAATATCATTGCTTTCACTTATCTAGAAACATGTATAATGATCAACTATATCAACTATATGATGTATTTTCTTTAAATAAATTAAAAATGTAAAAAAAATACTTAAAAGAAAAGCTACACAGGGGTCAAAGCAATAGTACAGTGGATACAAGAACACTTACCTTGCACCAGCCAACCTGAGTTTGATCGTCACCAGGAGTAATCCTTAAGCACCACTGGGTATACCCCTAAAACTCAGAAACAAAACAAAAAATTAAAAGCTACATAAGTAATTGTGGTAAATAAAATAATGCTACCCATTTTAATGTTGGAACTATATGAATATGGTACCTCACATGGAAACAAATTTTTGTTTATTTGTTTTTGACATTAGCTCAAGATCTAATTCAAGAAATTAAAGGTTCAAAATGGGCTTCCTGGGAGTTAAAGACAGAGTACAGGGACTGCTTTGCACAGGGTTGACCTGAGATCAATTCTTAAGCAACCTGTATAGCCTCCTGAGCCCTGCTAGAGATGATCCCTAAGCCAGTAGTAAGAATCTGAGCATAGGCGGGTGTGGCGCCATAACCAAGCAAATAACGTGAACTGTAAGGCAGACAATGTGTTGTTTTAAGCCACCAAGTTTGTGGTGGTTTATTAAAGCAGTAACTGAAAATGCAGCTCCTCATCCTTTATCTGATGCTCCTCCTCCTCTTTCTCACTCTCATTCTCTTCTATTTATGTGCCAGGGATGGAACCCAAGGCCTCTAATGTGCTCTCGCCATGTACCACAATCCCAGTCTCCAGGGCAAAGCCCAGTTCAGCCCTATAGCTCACATCTGAGCAACTGCATCACCTCAACACCCACAGTCTCACTTCCATCTATCCCTTTTGGAGGCCTCTTTCTCTTTTATATCATTACAGTGTGCCTCACCTGCCTCCCCCATTCCCCCCAGAGAGGGTGTACCCAGTCTTTTCAGGCCAGAAGTGATAGGAAGAGATGTTTTGTGCTGGTATTGTAGTAGTTTGCTTACTAAATTCTGTTTGCTTTTTAAGTTCCGTCTGACTGGAAAAGGGAGAAGGTTTCTTTGTTGCTGTTGTCATTTTTGTCTACACCCAACTGTGTTCATGAATTACTCCTGGCTTTGTGCTCAGAGATGACTCCTGGGTGGTTTAGGGAACCATATGTGGTATCAGGGAATAAATCTAGGCTAACTTCATCCAAGGCAAATGCCTGTACTTTTTTCCTAGCCCAAAGGGGACACACTTTAACCCCTGCTCCCCGACACTAATTTATTCCTAAAATTTCAGTAAACTAGGGCCGGAGCAATAGTACAGCAGGTAGGGTGCTTGCCTTGCATCTGGATGACCTGGGTTCAATCCCCCAACATCCAAAATGGTTCTTCAAATACCACCAGAAGTAATTCCTGAGTTCAGAGCCAGGAGTAACTGTTGAGTGCGGCAAAGAGGAGAAGGAGGAGGAAGAGAAAAAGAAGAGGTAGAGGAAGAGGAAGAAGAGCACAATAAACTCATTCTCTCTCTCTCTCTCTCTCTCTCTCTCTCTCTCTCTCTCTCTCTCTCTCTCTCTCTCTCTCTCTCTCTCTCTCCCACAACAGCTCTCTTTTTAATTCATTTAGCTACTAGGGCACCATTGGTGGGTGGGGACACTCTTGATGATGTTTGACCCCAAGTATAGTTGCCACAGCTTAGCACTCAGGCTTACTGGTACTGGGACCATCAGGACCACTCCCAGCAGTGCTCAGGTTGCCATTAGGCCCTGGGGTGGAACTCAGGACTTCCTCCACTCCACACTAGGTTCAAGCTCCACCACTTGCTGCTTCTCCCAGGCCCAGAAAAGAGATTTGCATATTAAAGACGGTTTTAAAATGGTGTTTGCAGTAATTATAAAGGTGGAGGGGAGGGGAGGGTCTGGAGATGTAGTACAGTTGGGAAAGCACTTGTCTTGCTTGTAGCTGACCTGGGTTCAATCCCTAGAATCACACATGATACCCCAGAACTGCCAGGAGTGAATGTAGAGCTTGGGAGAAAGCCCTGAGTACTAATGTGTGTGTGTGTGTGTGTGGGGGGGGGGACAGTCCTTCCCTGGGTGTCATCCTCCACTCGAGGTTGTGGTGAGCATTGCAGTACAGACAGAAGATCCCTAGAAAAGCAGGCACCCACAGCTCCTTGTGAGTCCACTGAGAACAGGCCTCATGACCTTGCCAGATTGCAGTTGTTATCTGCTCTCACTTTCTGTCCAGCACGAGTCCAGCTGGCTTCCCCTCCAGATGGCAGCTGGCTCAGGCCTCCTGTTCTGCTGTCCATGGCCTTTGCCCTGATGCAAACCGCATCATCTCTCCTCCCTGGCTTCTTGCCAGTTCTCCTCTGCCACCACCTCTGGCTTCTCAGACTCATCAGGCAGGGGGCCTGAATCTGAGTCAGGGGTTAGAATTTAGCAGGTTCAGAAACTCAGCTACAAACAGGAATGGCTTTAGTTACAAAGCTCTGACTACAGTATGGGTCTCAAACTCAATTTACCTGGGGGCCGCAGGAGGCAAAGTCGGGGTGAGGCAGGGCCGCATAAAGGATTTCGCTTACTGAATATTCGAAATAAAAAATCGCATTAGTGGGGCCGGAGAGATAGCATGGAGGTAAGGCGTTTGCCTTTCATGCAGGAGGTCATCAGTTCGAATCCCGGAGCCCCATATGGTCCCCTGTGCCTGCCAGGAGCAATTTCTGAGCCTGGAGCCAGAAATAACCCCTGAGCACTGTCGGGTGTGACCCAAAAAACCACACACACACACACACACAAAATCGCATTAGTAAGAAAAAAAAATCACAAAAAATCGCATTAAACATTTGCATACCCCTAACGGAACTGCTTGGGGGTATTCGAATGTTTAACGCTTTGGTAAGCGAATAATCACGAATACTGTGATATTTGAAGGCCGGCCGCGGGCCACAAAATGTTGTACGAAGGGCCGCAAACGGCCCGCGGGCCTCGAGTTTGAGACCCCTGAACTACAGCCTACCTTTTCTTCACTATGGTGCCTTGACAGGACAAAGACTGTGGTAGAGTTGGGGGGAGGGTGTGAGTGTTTTGCCAGCAGGAGTCATAGGTAATGGTTTGTTCCTTTTCAGTGATACTATTTTGAACCTATGTATTTTTTGGTTTTATTTTGAGGGGGGGTGCCACACCTGATGATGCTCAGCCTTATCTCTGTCTTCAGGGGTCTCTCCTGGCAGTACCCAGGGCTATCTGTGTAGACAGGTATCAAACCATGGTTGGCCACCTGTAAAACAAGTGCTTTAATTTCTGTATTATGGCCCCTATTTTATTTTATTAGTACTTTTCTTTCTCCTGCTTTAATTTCATTTTATTTATTTATTTATTTATTTATTTATTTATTTGTTTTTGGGCCATACCCGGCAGTGCTCAGGGGTTACTCCTGGCTGTCTGCTCAGAAATAGCTCCTGGCAGGCACAGGGGACCATATGGGACACCGGGATTTGAACCAACCACCTTTGGTCCTGGATCGGCTGCTTGCAAAGCAAACGCCGCTGTGCTATCTCTCCGGGCCCAATTTCATTTTATTTTTAACGGTGGGGATATTCAACGTCTCTTCTTAGCTCTCTGGTCAGGAGTGACCCCACATATGGTTAAGGACCTACATGTGGTGCCAAGGATAGAACCAAGGTTGGTCACGGGCAAAGCAACATAGCTCAGCTGCTTTGGTTCCTTGGTTGTTGTTAATTATTTCTTATTATTTTTATTTGTTTGTTTTTTGGGGGGCCACACCCAGCAATGCTCAGGGGTTACTCCTGGCTTTGCACGCAGAAATTACTCCTGAGTCAAGGAACCACATGGAATGCTGAGGATCGAACCTAGACGATGCAAGTGTCTTATCTGGTATACTGTCACTCTAGTACCCCTTAGTTAATGTTTAATACTTAGACTTTAGCAGTTTGTATCTTTTGGGGAAAATAAAAAGCTTTCTAAGGGGCCGGGAAGGTGGCGCTATAGGTAAGGTGTCTGCCTTGCAAGCACTAGTGTAGGATGGACCTCGGTTTGATCCCGGGTGTCCCATATGGTCCCCCCAAGCCAGGGGCAATTTCTGAGCACATAGCCAGGAGTAACCCCTGAGCGTCAAAACGGGTGTGGCCCAAAAACCAAAAAAAAAAAAAAAAAAAAAAAAGCTTTCTAAGTTAAGACTGTGTCTTCTAAACAGCCTAAGGTGGATACTCAGGGATCTCCACTATCTACCACCTTCAGATGACTTCATTTCTCCTGCTTTAAAATAATATCACCAAGGAGAGAGAGAGAGAGAGAGAGAGAGAGAGAGAGAGAGAGAACAGTGGTTAATGTACTTGCTTTGCATGCAGTGAACCTGTGTTCAGTCCTCAGCACAGCATAGTTCCTGAGCACCACCAGAAATGATCCTTAAGCATAGAACTAGGAGTAAGCTCTGAGCATGACTGGATATGGCCAACCCCCTCTCCGCATCAAAAAAGATAATCACTATCAGAACAGAGAGATGCAGGGCTAAAGGCACACACAAGCCTCATAAAAAAGAGGTCAGCCTCAGTTAACCTCAGTTAGCCTCAATCAACTTCAGTCAGCTGCAGGTCACCATAGATCCTAGCACTGTTGGGCTGGCCTGGGTAATCCTGGCATCATAGGCCTGAACAACACCATATACTTGGGCTGTTGCATTGACTGAAAGCTCAGTTGGTCTTAGATAGGAGCCCCCTGGGGCCATCTGAGCACCATCCCTTTAGGAAGTCAGTAGATACATTTGACTAGTTTTAGGTGTACAACATAGTGATTTCATACAAGCACTGGCTGTGCAGTGGTGACTTGTTAGGTGTACTCCTGACTGCCCAGTTACCTGGACTGTCTTTCTTCACCTCTTTCCCAGTTACTTTTTGAAGGGCACAGGTCAGATATTAGTTGTCTGACCCTCATTGGTGCTGATCTGATTTTCCTTTCAGGATTGGACTCAGGTTGTCTTTGTCTGTAGGAATATCATAGCAACAACGCCATGTTCATCCATTGCATACTATCAGGAAACATGTTATTTCTATGCAATCTCCATTTCTTGAGTTATTTTCTTCGATGACTTGAGTCTGAAGGTACCATCTGCCAGCTTTCCCCACTGCAGTGTTCTTTTTACTTTATTATTATTATTATTATTATTATTATTATTATTATTTGTTTTGGGGCCACATTCAGCAATGTTCAGGGTTTAATCCTGACTCTACATTCAGGAATCACTCCTGGAGGGTATCTGGGACCATAAAGGATGTCAGGGATCTTGAACCTGGATAGGTCACATGCAAGGCAAACACCTTACCCTTCATACTATCTCTCTAGCACCCCCCAAATATTATTCTTTAACCATTTTATTTATTTTTTATTTTTTTGCTATTTTTGGGCCACACCCATTTGATGCTCAGGGGTTATTCCTGGCTAAGAGCTCAGAAATTGCCCCTGGCTTGGGGGGACCATATGGGATGCCAGGATCGAACCGCAGTCCTTCCTTGGCTAGCACTTGCTAGGCAGACACCTTACCTCTAGCGCCACCTCTCTAGCCCCTCTTTAACCATTTAAAAAATTTATTTGGTTGGTATTTGGAGGCCATAGGAATAGGCACTTGCCTTGCACACGGCTGACCTGGGTTTGATCCACTATATTTCTAAGCCCACCAGGAGTGATCTCTAAGGCAGATCCAAGAATAAGCCCTGAGCACTGCCAGATGTAGTCCCAAAACAAAAATAAACAAAAAAGGATGTGGAAACTATTATTACCCTAGTCTCTATTGACTCATGGATTCCTATTTTACTTAATTACTTAGAGTTATTGTTAGTAAACTCTGATGAGTTCAAACTATCTCTCATTTGGCTAGTAGGGCCCTTCAAACTACTTCCTACAACCTCTGTTCCATTATCCTTTGAGCACAGATGGGGCTTGCCACGGCAGCACCAGTAGAGTCTGAGTCTGCGGCAAGGGCTGGGGTTACAAAAGATGTTCTAAGTTCCATGTCTTCCTTGCCCTTTGCCTGGTATCCAATGTTTTCTCAAGAGATCCTGATTTCGCTTAGTGGAGAAGCAGCTTTAGAAATCATAATATGGGTGTGAGGTATGCTTCTTGTTATTGGACTATTTGCTGCTGCTCCCAGCCATATCCAGTGGAAGGGGCTAGCTACTGTCTACTCACAACATTCACACACACACACACACACACACACACACACACACACACACACACACACACGTCAGAGCAACAGTGCAACCATCTCTGTCTCTACTGCTATATATATCTGCATCCACAGAAAACCATGAGTTCATTCCCTACCACCAACTCGCATCTAACACCATAGGATTCATTCTAGTTTTCTCCTTTCTATATTTGTCTTTTATTTATTTTCCCCCTGACAGTGAACAATCTGGCGCAGGCAGGGCTCTTTTAACTGGAGGTGGGGAGTGTAAAGCAAAGCCTGTCTGAGGAGCTAACATTTAAGCTAAAGCATGAAGGAAGTGAGGGCAGAAGCCAGGCAGCTTCGATGAGAAGCATGTTCTGGATAGATCCCTGCACCCTTTTAGGGTCCTGCACAGAGGCAGGTAGGTGGTTAAGAGTTCTGTGCTGAACTGGGAGGCTGAAGTCGGCCAGGTAAGCATCTGTAAATCAGGCAGAGCCTTGAAGACCCTTGGAAGGTTTTGCTTTTAAGGTGATGGTGTCTGGAAGGAGAGACATTCTCTTACAGGCGTGTCAGGATGCAAGGAGCCCTATTCCAGAGCTCTGAGATCAGATGTTGGGGGAGGCTGTGAGCAAAGACCAGATTTATAACGATTTTGAGCAGTGGTTCTTAGGGAGCAGGTTGGTGGTGGTGCCAGAATGATCCTGATGGGTGGTCGGGTGGGTGCAACTGCAGAACACTTTGTTTGCTTCCAGGAGGTGAATGTGCATTAGAACACAAGATTTTTTTTTTTTTCTGAAAAGGAGGCAATAGGCCAAATAAGTTTGGAGCAACTGGTTTAAAGGGAGCTAACTGGGTCTGTGATAAGTTAGAGGTGGCATACAGGGTATGGGAAAGAAGTACTAGGTAAGAGATAGTTAAGTAAACAAATATAATTTTTTAAAAAAGGGAAAACTTGTGTGCAAAGTGCCAAGTACAACCTACATGTTGTAATGTAATAAATGAATCCTGTCATAAAAGAACATGATCACTGTCAATTGGCAAATGGAGGGGGAAATTTCCTAGCAGGCTTCTGACTCACCCTGCCCCACCCCTTCCAATTCTGCCCCCACCCCAGTATTCTGAGCCCCCTTGAATAGAGTCACCTTACCGAGCATCCGCCAGCCCCACCCCCTTCCCTTCCCAATGAGTCAAAGCTCCCACAACTCCCCCCAGCCTGCCTCAGCTCCCAGGGCTCAGGGCGTGAGTTGGCATCTGATAAGCTAATACACAGTTGGATTGACTGCAGCTGCCTACCCCTCCCAGAAGCAGTCCCGGGTGTCAAAAGGCTCCAACTTCTCTACTGAGGCTGTGGGAAGGGGAAGGCAGTGCAATCTCAATCTCTCTCTCTCTCTCTCTCTCTCTCTCTCTCTCTCTCTCTCTCTCTCTCTCTCTCTCTCTCTCTTTCTCTCTCACCTTTTCTCTCTCCCTTTCTCTCTTTCTCTCTCCCTCTCCCTCTCCCTCTCCTCCTCCCTCTCTGTCTCTCTGTCTTTGTCTCTCTCTCCCTCTCATTCTTGTTTTTGGGCTATCCTCGGTGATGCCCAGCAGTTACTTCTGCCTTTGCACTCAGGGATTACCCCTGGCAGTGCTCAGGGCACCATATGGGGTGCAAGGGATCAAACCCAGGTCTACTACGTGAAGAGAAGCACCTAGCCCCAGCACTATGGCTCATATCCCTGGTGGTGCAATTTCTGACTTGAGGCAGGCAGATGAAAGAGGCCACTTGGATCTGGGCATCATGCAAACATCATCTTACAGAGCTCTGGGATATCCTTAGGCCAGGCTGCATTCTTTCTCCCTTTTGCCTCATCCAACATCCGGGACATATACTTGCTTCTGTTTTTCATAAATATGTGTGTCATACTTAGCCAGAAGACCACACATTTTATTTTTTGGGGGGTGTGTGTGTGTGTGTGTGTGTGTGTGTGTGTGTGTGTGTGTGTGAGAGAGAGAGAGAGAGAGAGAGAGAGAGAGAGAGAGAGACACTCAGCAGTGTTCTGAGCTTATTCCTGGTTCTGAGCTCAAGGATCACTACTGGCAGTGCTCAGGGGACTCTATGGGATACTAGGGATGGAACCAGGATTGGCCATGTGGAAGGCAAGTATATTTGCTGTACTATCACTCTGGCCCCTACCACGTGTTTTAGATGCTTTCCCGAAGCTGAGTAAGGCTTGGTGCCATCACCCCACACTCCTCCCTCCTTGGTCTCCCTCATCTCTGCCTCAGCTGTTGTTATTCCATGACCGGAAGTCTCTCTCACATAGTTTCTGAAACTCATGCAAGCAGCTGTGGTGCTCACAGTGGTTGTGCCCATCAGCTATAGTGCCCACCTCT